>NW_005871617.1:20389-37089 GCF_000147115.1 Myotis lucifugus | reverse complement strand
GAGCGCACTTGAGAGGACAGAGTGGAACGGGGTGAGCAGTGAGAGGTCACTGAACGGGGACGGTTCGCTGGGGCTTAATCGCTATTATAATCTATGCACCCATATTACCCAATAATTAAACACAAACAAAAACTGCTGAACACCATTAAGCTCTGGCCTGTTCCAGCAAGTCCCTCTGATGAAAGGCGCAGCGCCCTCTGCAGAGGGTCCAGCACCAGGGCTGCGCCGCGTGCTACGGCCGGATGCTCGCGGTAAGCCCTCCTCTCCCCACGGTCGGGGCGGTCCCGGATGCTCTGTGCCAGCCAGGCTCACATGCACGCCACGCTGTCCAATGAACGTCTCACAACTGCAAAACTGGACACTTGAGGTTTTTTTTGTCAAAAATCAGCCGTTCGTACGTATGCGTTATTTTTCTGCAGCCTTTTTTCACTTTCTCATTTCTATTCTGCCTGTGAAATCCACCAAAAATCTGATCACACTGAACGTGCAAACAGGACAGGCCACGGCTGCTTGTGTGAATGTGTGAGTGTGTGTCTTACCCGTCGCTTTTAAATCCCAAATAAACAGGGTTCCAAGCGTTGCCCTCTTCACTGTCCTTCTCCGTATATAAGACGTGCCACTCGTTTGCGTTACACATCTTCCTTTGTTTTCCATTCTCACCGTTAACACCTCAAACCTCCTAAATACTCTATTCCAAGATTACAATCATAACAAGATTATAACATATCCCTTATTTAGTTTTCAAGTCACTATTTTCATCCGAGAGAGAGAGAGAGAGAGAGAGAGAGAGATCACTTCTTCCCTCCTCTCCCTGAATAAACCTCCTTAAATTCAACATAATTTCTCTCTTAACCCGTGCCTGACGCCCACACAGAGAAGGACCCCTACTTGCTTTGCACCCTCATATCCACGGCGTTCGTTACGCTTACCGTTTGCCAGATTCACTCCTACGCACCCCTACTGTCCTCATCAGATGGGCAGATACAGACAGCGTTCTCCAAGTTCCGACACGTCAGTCCACAACTGTTAAATGCATTGTTTTAAAATGTTCCCCGACTATTAAAGTAAATGAGGGATTTGTCATTCTCACCTATTTAAACTCGTGACTCCGCTCTGATGAACAAGTCACTAATAACTCAGGTTCCGACATGAATTTCGCTGCGTCTCTCCATCTCCCCACCCCATGGGCACGTGTGGGGCGCCGTGCATCACTGCGATGGGGTGGGGGCGGCTGACACAACACACAGAGCCCGCGGCTGACCCTGACAAGCGTGGCGAGGGAGAAATGCCGCACACGTATGACCGTGCTGGGCCATTACAAGCGGCAACACGGAGGAAGGAGGGGGCGTAATATGTGTAAGAGAATCCAAGAGTCAGCGGAGGATTCGGGTCCAAGCTGTCCTGCGAGAAATGTTCGGGAAGGTCTGAGAGTGAAGCAGTGCAGGGGGCAGGTCACATGGAGAAGGGGGTGGAGTGAGGAAGGCATGTCCCAGGGGTGAGGGCTCCCAGGACGCTGTGCAGAGCCTGGCTTCCCCGAGCAGGGCCAGGGCAGGAATATGAGATGCGGGGCTTAGTGATGGCATAAGTGGCATCCCTGCATGACTCTGTAAATTTCATAATTCGAAGGAACCCTCGAGGGTGAGTCCTAGTTCCGCTCACTCAGTAAGCACTTCCTACGGCCCATGTTTGCCAGGACCAGTTAGCCTTTGGTTCGAAAATGTACCCTTTCCTGGAACCAATTACGTTGATAAATATCTCCAATAATTCCAAATAAAGTCCACATACCAAGTGAAAATTGGCTCTGTGGTTTCTACAATGTTGTCCAAGTTATCAGCCTAGAACTTTAAAGACTGTATCTCATATCTCTGCCAGATGCCACTTCTTAAAAATATTTGAAATCTCTATCTCGACACCATAGGCAAATAAAAGGACGCCAGTAAGTTGTTCTTCAAGAAAATTACATGATAAACACCATCCCTCAGGAAGGGAGATTTGGCAGCAGCCGTATTTGGAGCAAATCAAAGCCAAGATACAACCACAAATAGATGGATGAGCCGGAGACTCTTAGAGGCACACAGAATCGAGGTCACGGAGGACGGGGCTGGGATCTCGACTGTGGAAAAGAGAGTGTATTCAGGAAGGAATATGAACAAGAGCTGTGGGCCATTTCATTTCTCAAGAAATAAAACGATGCATTTAACATTTTAAATACAACGCATTTAACAAATGTGGGCTAACGTATCAGAACTGTGAGAACACTGCCTGTTTCCTGCCCATCTGATGAGGGAGTAGGGATGCACAGGAGTTAATCCGGAAAACCAGGAAGAGGGAGACAAAAATAAGGTCGAAACGTTGGAGTCATCCGAGGGAGGGTTTGACACCCTGGGGACGATGGGTAGGAGAATTCTGTTGAGTTTTAAGCATCTGGATTACTGGGACGTCTCGCAAAAGACAGACCCAGGATCCGAGCGTGGGACGTCCTCGGTGGATCTGATGGTTTAAAACCAGGAGGTTGTGTACAAGAGGGAAGACCTGACAGAGCTCGGACGGCTCAGCCCGTGAGGGTTTGGGGGGTAAATGCAAAGTGTGCGGAGATCAGGAGGGGCCTGTCGGTGACTCCCAAGGTCAGGTACAAGGGTCACCAACGAACACGCAACCTGGTCAGATGGCACAGACATGCTCTGATAAGAAGCTTCTGGAATACAGTTTTCTTCCCTTTGACACCCTCCCTGACTAACTGAACACCTCTCTCAGCTTATGAAGACTCAGCGACTCTACCTGAGGTGCCGGGATTAGAGGCGGCTACTGAAAGGCGTTTGCAGTCCACCTGAGGGGACAAAGCTCACACAAGAAATACACAAAAGGGCCAATTAAAAACTCCAGGTGACACTGGCCAGCAGCACATGAAAAGATGCTAAACATTCTTCACCGTTAGGGAAGGGCCAATTAGCATAAATACAATTAGCATAAGACCCAGGAATTTCACTGTGGGGCATATACCCCAAAGATTCAAAGGCAGAACCACAAAGCAGTATTTGCACATCCATGTTCACAGCAACATGATTCACGGCAGCCGAGAGGCGACACAACCCCAAGGACCCTCTGCAGATGAATGAATGAGCAAAGGCTGGTATGTATCCTACATAATAAAAGCCTAATATGCAAATCGACCGAACAGCAGAACAACCGGTGGAATGACCAGTCTCTATGACGTGCACTGACCACCAGGGGGCAGACGCTCAACGCAGGAGCTGCCCCAGCCCGCAGGCCCCAGGCCAGCCAAGGCGGGTGCCAGCGGGCCCCCCTGTCCCCATCACCCCACCAGTTGCCCCACAGATCGGCCCTGATAGCCAGCCAGGCCTAGGGACCCTACCCTTGCATGAATTTCGTGCACCGGGCCTCTAGTATATAATGAAATCCATGGAATATTACCCATCTTTAAAAGGGAAGAACATCCTGACAGATGCTACGACAGGGGTAAACCTCGAGGACATTATGTTAAGTGAAATGAGCCCATCACAAAAATACAATGTGATTCCACGTGTGTAACGTGTGGAGAGCAGTCACATTCATGGACACGGAAGGAGCATGGCTGTCGGCGGGGGCTGCGCAGAGGAGAGTGTGCGATGGGTACAGAGTTCCAGTGTTCAAGATGAATCACTTCTGGAGATGGTGGGGGGGGTGATAGTTGCCCAACAGTGTGAATGTCCTTAATGCTACGGAACATCACACCTCACAGTGGTCAGGTGGTACATTCTATGTCATGTATATTTTACCAAAACTTAAACAAGGCCAGTCACAACTAAATAAGTAAATAACAAATACAATAATTAACGAATTAATTGAAACTTGGAGAAAATTCAAAGGCAAAACAGTATGTGGCACTGAGTAAAAGCGCCAGTGAAAAGTGAAGACGAGAACAACCAGGACGAACATCTGAGGAGACAAACCCTCTGAGATAAATGCAAATTGGGGAAATTTAAATATTTGCAGGAAATTGAGGCAATGCATATCGTGCAGGTAGACTGGCACCAACACAGATAAATAGAGGAAAGTAATCCCAGGTTTTGGATGGTTTAATGAGGAAATGACGCCTGCTGATATGTTTTCATACTGCACGTTCTTATATGAGACCACTGGCAATGTTCCCATCGCCTCCAACTTTTAAATGACTTTCAGATGTACTTGTAAATGTACTGTCAGATGTAATCCTAGTTTGTTTCATTGCCATCTGAAAGGTACCTTTTAAAATTGCATCGTAAAGTTATTGCTGAAGTACAGAATGACGAACACGTATCTGTCACTTGGTTGCTAAAATCTCTTCTATTTCTAATAACCAGTGTATGGTCTTCTGGATTTTCAAGGTAGGCAGCGATATCCTTTAAGAGTAAGACCGGTTTGATTTCTTCCTCTGTCGTCCTGAACTCTGCGTGTGTTTGTGTATCTCCCGATTGCCCGGGGACAGGCTGCCGCATGAGGTTGTTTAGAAAAGGTGATGGTTGCCCAGGTGGCGTGGCTCCGTGGTTGAGCATTGACCTATGAACCAGGAGGTCAGGGTTCCATTCCCGTCAGGGCACAGGCCCAGGTTGCAGGCTCCATCCCCAGTGTGGGGCGTGCAGGAGGCAGCCAATCCATGATTCTCTCCCATCATTTATATTTCTATCTCTCTCTCTCCCTCTCCCTTCCTTCTGAAATCAATAAAAATATTTTTCTAAAAGGTGATGGTGGAGATCTTTTTTATTCTGTTTCAAAGAAAAGATCGTGTTTTTCTGCGATGAGTGATGTTTCCTGTAGAATTTGTAGACACGCTTTTGGAGTGACTTCGTACAGCAGGCTTGATCTACCAGTAATTCATCACCGAAGGAGGCTTCCTCGGTCCTGGTGTGCCAAATCCTTCATCCCACCAGCGTGGCGATTCCTCCCCTGCCGTTTCTGCTCCCGTGGGGGCGACCGTGTGACTTCCGTGAGCTGCTTCAATCTGTAAGTGTGGGAACTGTCAATAGTTTTCTAGGATTAAACCTGCTTGTGTTTGGGGGACCAACTCAATTGTGTCATCGTGTCTCATACCCCATTGCATTTGATTTGTAAATAATTGTGTTCAGGATTCTTGCACCACCTTCACAGCTGACCATGGTCTGAGATATTTCCTTTCTCATAATACTCGTGTTGATTTTGGTATCAAAGTGATCTTGACCTCATAAGTTGACATTTCTTTTTCCAATTCTTTGGAAGCGTTTGTATAAAATTGCAGTCATCTGTGCCCTCATCACTTGGTGAAATGACTCTAGAAAACTATTTGGGATGTCGTTTTCTTTGTGAAAAAGAAGTTCAGCCACGGCTTTCTTTAAGTTAACGTTGAAATGTGGCCCAGCATGGCCAGAGTGCCAAAGTCGACAAATTCTGCATGAATTAGTGTTAGAACGTATAAATGTTTCTCACTAATGGTCTACAACACTTGCAATATGGATTATATCTGCGTCAATAGTCCTGCAAACAATTGGAGGAGACTGTCTTGATTTATTCGTCCTGAAGGTTATGATGGAAGCCAATGGCTGGGAGAATGACGACGGCGAGGCCCCAGAGGTAAAGAACTCACAACTTACCGACATTACAATGCTCTCGTGTGTCTAGGCTCCTGGCATGGAGGCTGCCTGGGGGTAGAATCGTGTTACCACCATTTTTTATACAAATGTATTCTGAGTAGCATTTGATGATTTTTAAAAATCAATCAAAAACACAAAATCAATAGTTTACCCAAATACTTCCATTATTTTCTTGTTAATTATGATCTGTGAGTGAATGTTTGAAAGGGATGATATTTGCAGTTGTCTTACAAAGAAAGTTCTTTTAAAAAATTAAGCAGAAAAATAGTTAATTTAAAGCCAATGTAGCTTATAAAAATAAGTTTTAGAATTCTATCATTTTAGATATATCAATTCAACTTGTTTGAAATATAAAACAGCTCTGCAGTAGCAATAAAAAATACCAATCATCTTCAATCTATGAAACATACATAATTTTTAAAATAAACATGTACTTTTTAAAGTAAAACTCAAATTACTCTAAAGCGCATTACTCAATTTAAGGGGGAAATGACATCATTTTTGTGGTAATGCTTGTCATTTTTTTTTAAATATGTTTTTACTTAAACTGGCCCCCAACTGCCGGCCTGCTCGCCCCCAAATGCACCCCCCCGCCAGCCTGATCACCCCCAACTGCCCTCCCCTCCTGGCCTGATCACCCCTAACCGCCTCTGCCTTGGCCCCGCCACTGTGGCTTTGTCTGGAAGGATGTCCGGAAGGTCTCCCGATCTAATTAGCATATTACCCTTTTATTAGTACAGTGGGGCCTTGACTTACGAGTGTCCCGACTAACGAGTTTTTTGAGATACCAGCTGTCTCTCGGCCGATTTTTTGCATTGAGTTGACAGAGTAATTTGAGTTAACGAGCTCCTTAACGAGCTCGGTCTCCGAACGAATTAAACTCGTAAGTCAAGGCCCCACTGTACAGACAAGCGTGATCATGGAGGATGGGCTGCTGCAGTGTAACCTGAACATTGGCTCCAACAGATACAAGTCACACATGGGGACGCTCCTACCTGGGGATGCCCTGGGCACCGCCTCTCCCCCCGAGATGCTGACCGGTGGCTTGCTGAGGAGGCACCTGGACAGGTGTCTGCCTCTCAGACGGCCCCTTGCTCCGCGGTCTCCGCCCCATCCACGCCTGCCCTCAGCCTCGGTGCCGGTGCCGGCTGATGCTCAGCAGTGCAGTCACCCATCGGCAGCACCAGGCCTCGTCCTGAGTCATCGCTGATGAGGACCCCGAGTCTCCGTCTGAAATCGCTCCGAGTCCCGGGTTTGAAGAACTGACGGCACGAACATGTTCCTGTCACTCGAGCTATTTCAGCTTCATTGCTAATTGCTCCAGCCGGGCGGGGCTGGAAGCAAGAACGCCCTGCACCAGTGCTGAGAAAAACAAAACGGCCCAGAGCGCCTGCAGAGGCCCTGAGCGGCTGCCAGGTGTTGAACCGTTTTGTGAGCTTTTCTCACATTTAGTAGAAAACTCGCACTCCCCGGCCCTGGGGCCGCCGGACGCCCTCTGTGTTATCAGCGAGCTTTGCGGGTCCCCCGAGCCCCGGCCCCTCCCGTCTGCAGAAGAGACCTGGGGGCTCTGTCCCTGCCCCCACCCCCAGGCGCTGAGAGCGGTGCCCACGGTGAATAAACTCACTGCAGGCCCCGGGCACAGGGCGGCCAGCGCAGCCTCACAGCTGTGAGGGTGGGAACAGGGAATGTGTTCCCGTGTCACCTGGCCGTCACTGCGTTATTTATGTGTATGGCCGCTGTGTACCCACTTTTGTCCTGAGGACCTTGGCTGACGTCTCCAGTCCTGTGTGTAGAATACCTACTTCTCGGCGGGTCACTGAGTCAGACAGCGCGATGCCCACTCAGAACTGAACTGTGGGTGAGGCTCCACTCACAAATACGAAACCGCGGAGCATCTTTTGTGGAAATGCCGCCACAACAGGACTGGCCGATGGCCTCGTCACCGTGGGCGCCACCACTGAAAACTCAGAAACGGATGTGTTCCGAGCGGTGCTGAACACGCCCGTCCGTCCGTGCTGCCGAGGGACGGACGCTGAGTGTCCTGATAAAGCCGCATCGTCATCCGTTGGTGACCAGTGACAACCGCTTCCTCCCCCGTCAGAAGATTCAGCGAAGAAAAAGTTGGTAATACTCGTGGGAAACATTAACACCATCCGATCACATCTCCATGTTTCAAAGGCGTTATCACCGTTTTTACATGGTGCTCCGTTAGCCTGTATGTACCCAGACACCAGGGACAGGCAACACCTGTTTGCTGCCCTCGACGTCTCCCCATCCTCAGTAACTTCCCCAAAGCTGGGATCTGAATGGCCTGCGTCAGGAATACGATCTGGGATTCTTATTAAAATGTCAACTCCCTGAGCTGAGCGAAGGAGGCTGCCCAGGGCCCAGGGCCAGGACTGCGATATTCTAACAGCCCCTGCAGCCTGGGAGCCCCCGCAAGGTCAGAGGCAGGTTCGCGGCTCAGAGGGGTGAGGCTCAGAGGGGTGAGGCTCAGAGGGGTGGGGCTCAGAGGGGTGCAGCTCAGAGGGGTGCAGTGTAAATGAAGGTTTCATCCTCCCACCCCTCGGCCAAAGGGCACTGAGACACCAAGGTTGTTTTTTCTTTCCCAATTTCATAAACTTATTCCTTCCACGAATTCACACGTATTCCAGTCAATATACAGATCTTGTGACATGGAAACCCACACCTGAAACCTCTATGTTCATGCTGACCAATGTCACCCCGATCCATCTCTATATATAAAAGCCAAGTGACCAGAATGACCAGTCACTACGACATGCACTGAGGCCAACCAACCAGCCTGATCAGAGGCCCAGCAAACCTCCCCGCTGCCAGCCCGGGCCCGATTAGGTCCCGGTCGGGAGTGGGTCCAGCGGCCAACTTTTCTTGGCCCCTACCCCCCGGCCGGCCTGGCCAGATGCCACCTGTGCACGAATTCGTGCACTGGGCCTCTAGTTTATAATAAATAAATATTTTTTAAAAGGACGTATTATTTGGGGAGAAAAAGTAAAAGGAGCAAACAGAAAGCGCATGACACGTTCCCCAACCTCCCGGAGTCACGGCTTCAGGCTGACCTTAGACAATGACCAGCTAGGAGATGGTGCGATGCGGTAAGTGTCACCACAGAAGTGCCAATCGCAGGTTCTAAATAGAGGAAGCTTGTTACCAAAAAAGTAATAACAAACAAAAGGTGACATTTCCATTTGTCACTGAAGATACCAGTACCTGCCGCTGGGGTTTGGCTGTTTCTGAGGGAAGCTGCTGGGTTTCAGGGAGGGAGTGGACATGTTGTGACTTAGATGGTTAAATCCATTCACTCTGCACAGAAGAGAGAGCAGAGAGTGACCCTAACGTGTCCGTGGTTGGCCTGTTTCCACACAGTATCTTTTGGGAGTCAGTGCATTTGGCCTGTGGTGAATCTTTGTTTGTAGAAGAAGGGAGCCACAGGACAGAACCCCGCAAGCGCCAGGTCTCCTCCCGGCTCCTCGTGAGCACCCTCCCGCCTGTGGCCCACCCAGCGTCCTGGGAATCCCAGGGGAGCGGGGCCAGGGGGACAGGACAGCAGTGGGTGCGGGACGGGCTCTGGTTCCGGATCCGACTGGAAGGAGAAAACGCGTGCTTTTGGCTTTGGGAGTTGGTGAGTTCGTACCCGTGGGCCGGTGCGTGGGGGAACCAGAGATCTTTACGATGCACAGCCCAGGGAAGCGACGTGGAGCCCCGCTTTTCTGCCTTCACCCTCCGCTCGGAGAGGGTCTCCTCTCATTCCCTGGGCCCTCCCGCCCCCTCCCGCCCCCTCCCGCCCCCTCCTGCCCTGTTTCAGAAAAGACCCCGCTTCCTCCCCTGAGCTGCAGTGGCTGTGGGGGCGCTCAGGGGGGCCTGGGACAAGCAGGGTCAGCGCCTCCGCAGAGGGGCCTGGGGGGCTGGCACCCCACTTGCTGCCTGGGGAGCCAGCTGGACCCCCCACGCTGTGCCAAGGGCTCCCACTGCAGAGACGCTTCAGGAACTGCCCGTCACTTGTGAGCTCAGTGATTTTCAAGAACAAGTTCATGAGACAACGAAGGAACGATTTCACTGAACAGAGAGGAAGCACTCACCGCCCGCCTCCCGGCTTCAGGCTCTCCGTGGGGCCTGCAGGCTCGGGCGGGCGCGCTGTGTCGTGGCAGGGGCACCCGGACACCCCACGCCCTGTCTCTGCCACGCCTTTCCCGCGTGTGGGCAGAGCCTGATGGGCAGCCAGGGGAGCCCTCACCCACGGGAACGGCCAACAGGACTCACGGGCCTTTCCCAGAAGGCGCCTCCCATCCCTCCAGAGCCGGCAGGCCTGCCTGTGCCCGCAGGGCCTGGGAGGCCTGAGAGTCCCGGGGCCCCTTCAGAGGGACAGGGCCGGGCTCTCCGTCCGCCTGCTCCGAGCTGTGTCTCCGGGCCGCCGGTTCTGTAACGTGTCCGGGACCCGCAGCCCGGCCCTCGCTGCCCACACCCGTCGTCGGGGAGAGGGGCCTGGTGGCCTGAGTAAGCCGCTCCCTCCCACGTGAGTGCATGTCCCAGTCGCGTACGAAGTCGTTCATGCTGCCACGGACCTCGTGACCCTCCACGGCACCAACTCATTTCCCCACGCAAAGGGCAGACCCTATGTTCTCAGAAGCCAGTAAACCTGAGTGCCATTAACTTCAAATGCAGGCGTGTGGCTGCTGTCATAGCCACGAGGCGAGACAAGATGGGTGTTCCACTCGGTTACAGAAAGAATGTGAAGGCGATGGAGTGAAAGGGGGAGGGAGCCACGCGAGCTGTCCAGGGTGCCCCTCGGCTGCCTGCGGGGAAGGACCCTGCCCGCCAGGGCTGACGGGTGGGCGCCTGGCCTGTGCAGCCCTCACGCGGCCCAGGGCTCCCCGCCCGCCCTGTCCCTGCGTCTACCCCCCACCGGCCAACAAGAGCGGGTCCCCAACATGGCCCTCACCCCCTCCTGGACCCCGGCCTCTGACTCAGGTGGAAGCGGCCAGGTGGGCAGCCCGCCCCCCGCCCCCCTGCATCCGTCTCCCTCAGCGCAGACACTGGGCCACCGGGACGCTGAGCAGACAGGGAGGCAGGGAGCCACCCTTCTCCCTCGGGGAGAATCGCAGCTGACATTGCGAATGCTGCCGAACGTGCTGGCAACGTCCATTTGACAACAGAATCGAGAAGAGCCACTCACGCAGAGGAAGCCGGGCCATTGTGGACAAACGCCCTCCCGACAACCGGGCCCGATACCCGAGAGACGAGGCCTCGGGGGCTGTGCCTGCCACCTGGACGGGCACTGCTCTGCCCCTGGGGTCCTGGACTCAGGGGGGGTCCTGCCCCAACCCGGGTCCGAGGCCCGAGGATTCTTACACAAGGAAAAGGCGTTGGCAGCAAAGGGTGCATGTGAGGGTCACCAACATGGCTGTTTTGAGGGGAATCATTCCCAGGTCCCAAGTCGCCCGGTCAGAAATCCATAGAGCAGGTGCTTTTTACTTCCTCCCGTGGCTCCTGCAACAACTTCAGGGAAGAAAGACAGACAGAGACCCCCACAATCCTCACTGTTTCTAGTGTTTTCTATGAGAAGTCCGTTGGGAGGGTGGTGTGAAGCCCACCGGTGTGGCTCCGTGGTTGAGCGTCGGCCTATGAACCAGGAGGTCAGGGTTCGATTCCCGGTCAGGGCACGTGCCAGGGTTTCGGACTCGATCCCCAGTGGGGGGCGTGCAGGGGGCAGCCGGTCCATGATTCTCTCTCACCATTGATGTCTCTCTCATTCTCCATCGCCTTCCTCTCTCTTAAGTCAATAGAAATATTTTTCTAAATCCCCGAGTGAATAAAAAATGCACTGAAGAAATAAATTATGCTTGGCTTTCTAGGGGTAAAATTAATATAAACACAGGAAAAGCAATTGCTATATAAGGGTTATGTTTCTTCACTCATCAAGCCTGCTTTCCCCTCCCCCTTCTGTGGAAGGGCCGATGATGCTACATGTAACACTCACAAGCAAACCGCACAGGACACGCGTGCCGAGCACCTGGGAGCACACGTGTGCCGTCACCTGGGAGCACACGTGTGCCGCGTGATGAAGCGGGTGTGGCAGGCCCCGAGTCACCGCTTGAGGACTCCCTGCTCCTCTCTCCTGAGTAAATGCTATTTTCCCATCATTGGGTGATGTCAACAGATGGCACAGTCACGAAGCTGGAGAGAGAGTCCTTAGCATCCATGTGATATTGCCGCCCTGTGAGCACTTGGTATTTCTTAACCCGCAGAAGGCAGCCCTGGGACTCTGGGAGGGCTTTTGCGTACGTAAAATCCATGCCCCTAAATATTCAGAATTTCCCTGGGATCTGCTTTGCGTCACACATGCTGTCTCTACACCAGGCTCCTCCTATTGCCCACACACAGTCCACATAGTCACTCTGAGGTCAGAAAACTGGGTTCAGCAAAAGTCCACACACTTGACGCATCGACAGGGATGTTGTCATCGGTTGGAAACATTTCCGACGGCCGCTGCCAGCTGAAAGGTTGACGTGGCTGGTCCTCGTCCATTTACTTGAAAACCGCAATTAATGAATTGGGTGGCTGGTGAGCTTCGCTCAAAGATGTGAATCTGTAATAAAGTCCCACGAAGGATAAAAGTGTTCGGGGGAGATGCAGTAGATACTGAAGATACCAAGGCTTTCAGAACCAACCGCGCCGCAGCCAGAAATACCCCCATAGTTAATTTATACGCTCCCGCGATGAATAGCCGGCTGACAGCTCCTGAGCAGGCCGCGCCTCGCGCTCTGCCGGTGACAATCAGCTCTCCGAGCCTGGGATCCGTGCGAGTCAGTCCTCCCCTTTCTGTGGGTTACCATGGAGTCTTTAAGAAGAATAGACCTAATTAGATTTAGTGACTCAATAAATAAATGAAACTTTCTATAAGCCATCAGCAATTATTCCTTTTTAAACCAGAAGTGAAACAGGGCTGTCGTGCAGAGAAAAGTACCCCGTGCTCTTGACAAGTATCTGAAAAATGCATGTCCTTTAGTCAAAGAAAGTAGATAATTGACTGACTTCTCATTCACTCGATAAAGAGAAAAGACTATTTTTTAGAAAAAAAAATATGAAGAGCTGTCCTTTGCTTCCTTCGGTCTTGGGAAAATTACAAAATTAAAATGAAGAACATGAAGAACATGTGGAATCCTAGTTGCATGTGTTGCTGGAACTATGGAGCCACATTACACAGCATGCCTCACGTCACGTGGAACACGCTTCTACAGACACGGGCCATGCTGCCTTCTGCGTGTGTCTTGGCTTCTAGGACCGCATTTCCAAACATGGGCTGTGCAGCATCAGCGCCTCAATGTAACAGTCACCTTTTTTAATCCTCACCCGAGTATATGTTTACTGATTTGAGAGAGCGAGGAAGGGAAGCAGAGAAAAACATCGACGTGAGAGAACGTGAAGCACTTTTTGAAAGGACTGAGGCCGTAGGGTTAGCACAGCTAAGGGAAACCATCACCGCAGGCGGCCTTGGCTTTGGCCTTCTCCTGAGGCCGCTTGTCCCGGCATCGGCAGCACAGAACACATGACCTTCGACGTCTCATTTAAACCGTTTTCCAAAGCGATGACCTGCCTCATTCAAACGGCAACCATCTCCCCTTCTCCTGCCCTGGACTTTCCTTTTTAAATAACACTCTCGCCCTCGACACACGGGAACACACGCATGTGTCACAGGCCACGGTTTATGGCCCCTCGGAGGCTCCGTGTCCTGAAAGGGCCCTTCTGGTCTGCATCCCCTCCACGCGACGGAGGGCCTCCTCCCATAGGTCTCGGGTGGGCGCCCCCAGCAAGCGCTCCTCTGCAGTCGTGCGTGTCCTCGGACAGCTCTGCTCGTTGCCACCTGGCGCTCCCGCTTCTGCCATAAAGTCAGTGCCACTGTCACCCCACACCCCGGGGTCTGGGGGTGAACATGTCTCTTTTCACGTCTTTAAACTTCATAACAGTGTGGTTCTATGCGGCTGGGACAGTTTTGGTTAATTCAGGTGGTATTTTCAATCGAGTCCCTTCTGTCCCGTAGTTCTAAGATCTGTTTGTGCCGTTGACTTGATTAATACAGTCCCTCTCATATCCTCTATTCCCTACTGCCTGCTCCCTGATTTCATTTCCGATGTTTTTCTGCTTCTGCTTTCTTCTTCCTGTTTGGTTCACATTCTTTACAGGCTTTGACTTAATTTCAATCCATTTCCCCCTTGGCCGCCCTCCACCCTCCCCCACCCGCCCGGCCTCGTTGTCCAGGGTCTCCACCTGTGACCATCTGAGCGCGTTCTTTGGTTGCTGTTTCCATCTCTCCGCTGCTTTCCTCGGCCACACTATTCCTCGCCCGTGGCTGCTCCCTATTCTGACCGTCCTGTTACCGTGGCCAGTTCTTGCTCGTGGATAGAGTCCTCTTATCTCGGAGGTTAATGAGCATTTTGGAGTTTTCTTGTTTATTTCGTTGTGTTTGTGGTCTTTGTTCTGCTTGTGTGATTTCTGTCTTTACCACTGAAGGCTTTTCCAGTTCCCCAGGGAGACAAGTAGGATGGAGGGCCCATCTTCACTTCCATCTTCTCAGCTTGGGGACGGGGAGCACTCACCAGTCCCCGCCTCCTCCCTCACCTGCCACTCACCAGTCCCCGCCTCCTCCCTCACCTGCCAGTCACCAGTCCCCGCCTCCTCCCTTCACCTGCCAGTCACCAGTCCCCGCCTCCTCTTCTCACCTGCACTCACCAGTCCCCGCCTCCTCCCTCACCTGCCACTCACCAGTCCCCGCCTCCTCTCTCACCTGCCACTCACCAGTCCCCGCCTCCTCCTGCATCTGCAACTCATCAGTCCCCGCCTCCTCCCGCACCTGCCACTCATCAGACTCCAGCTGCTGAGCACCTCCAGGCCTCCCTGGGACACAGGCTTAGTCCCAGGGGCCCCCACCTGCAGGCACATCATCGCCCGCCATATGCTTGGCTAAATCCTCTGTGAGGCCTTCCTTCACCTTCTACCTTCCAGAAATACAACTACACTGCGGGTCTTCCTACCCAAGTTCACTGGCTCTCGCGAGTTCACACACTTACTTTTCCTGTTACCATTGGTTGGATCTAAGGCAGTGGTCTCGGGGAGAGTTAACGAGAACAGAGTGTTCGGGATGAAATTGCTTTGTGCAGCCAGGAGTTTCAGAAAACACTTATTGACCAGATAGATTTAATACTCAACTAAGCTTCTTTTGGTCACTTAAAAAAAAGAACAGGGATTTTGCATGGCAATCTCCAAATAATGAGAAATCCAATTAATGAATCTGCCCACTAATGACGGGGCTTTCCCCGGGGGTGGGCCCTACCTAACCAGGAGATTATAGCGCCTTCTCCACGTTCCAGCTCCTATGGAATGGCGCCTACCCTAAGCTTCCTCCAGTGAGAGGAGGGTGTGCCTGCGCACAGAGCGCTCTGGAATCACAGGGCCGCCCCGGCGCCACGTGAAGAATGGACCATTTCTGGGGGGCAGCTGGCAGCCTGTGTCTTGATTTCTGGGTTGTCTGGTTTGGCTCTTCGCTGGCTCAAGGGGCACAGCTTCTCTTCATCTCCTCATGATTTCCAAGGCGGGGACCAAGACGCAGATTCAAGGGAAATAAATGGGGAGCACGTGAGTCACCTGCTCGCACCTGTACCGGGCAGGGACCCTCCTGCTCACTGAGCTGCTCTGAGGTGTGTGGCACCCACCAGAGAACGTCTCTGACACCCGGCAAAAGCTCCTCGGAGCCACTCCATTCTCTGGGCTCTAGAACCCCACTGTGGCCCCAAAGCCACGATAAAAAAAAATAAGAGCCCAGCTGTGGTGGCTCAATGGTTGAGCGTTGACCTATGAACCAGGTTCGATTCCCGGTCAGGGCACATGCCCAGTTGTGGGCTCGATCCCCACTGAGGGGCGTGGAGGAGACAGCTGATCAATGAGGCAGCTCTCTCATCATTGATGTTGTTATCTCTCGTTCCCTCTCCCTTCCTCTATGAAATCAATAAATTTAAAAAAAGAAAGAAATTGTCTTTCAATCAGAGAAAAAAATCACTTTGCGAATGAAATTCTTCTCCATCATCTCCGCACCCACCTGGCACCCAGCACAGCCTCCGTTCAATGCCAGTGTCGCCTGACTTGATTGATGCAGCCGCCCTTGACTGTTGGCGCATGGCGTCTGGGGGCCGGGATGCCCTTCACCTGGGCCTTGACAACCCGTCCCAGTCCCTCCTCACACCAGGCCCCAGTTACCTCCTGGCTCTTTGGGGTGTTTCCTCACCTCAAAAACGACCTTCCACCGCTGCCTTCTCTTCATTTCAGAACAAGGAGCCCTGTGCCTGCCAAGGGCCTCCAAGGATCTACTGTCGGGAAACAGACAGCAATGGGAGCCTGCATTCCAGGTGGGAGCACTCGCAAGTATTTCTATATCGTGGACAGAAAGTCATGAGTTACGGATCTGACTTAAATATATATTAAGGGCTGCCCAGCCCGCGTGGCTCAGTGATGGAGCTTCGACCTATGAACCAGGAGGTCAGAGTTCGATTCCCGGTCAGAGCACATGCCTGGGTTGTGGGTTTAATCTCCAGTATGGCATGCAGGAGGCAGCCGATCAATGATTCTCTCTCATCATGGATGTTTCTAGTTCTCTCGCCCTCTCCCTTCCTCTCTGAAATCAATTGTGTGTGTATGTGTGTGTATGTGTGTGTATGTGTGTGTGTGTGTGTGTGTGTGGTCTCTGAAAAAAGCATTCAAAAATATTTCAAGTGAAATGAAGCCACCATGGATAAATATTAGCCAACACTGACCAGGTGTCTACTGCGTGTCAGACACAGTTACTCACGCTTTACACACATAACTTCTATCAAGCAAAGTCTCTACTTAAAGCAATGAAACATCACCTTCCTCTCTAATCACTCTGGTTATCCATCCAAGTAATTTGGAAAACAGAGGGTTTGTCTGAGGGAGAGATTGGAGCTTCGGAGCCACAGGGATGGCTGTGTCTGCCCCACCACACGGGCCCTCCAAGCTACTTAATTTATTTGAGACTCAATTTTTTTTTCATTCATGAATGAGAGGATCGGG
>NW_005871617.1:0-19946 GCF_000147115.1 Myotis lucifugus | reverse complement strand
GTCAGGCTGATGGACCCTATGATGATTCAAATACGTTTAACTGAGCTACAACCCGATGACCCCAATAGGAACGGGAGAGTGCCCAGCGACCTGGTATTTGGACCAAGTTCACCTACGAAGCTAATGACACTCACAGGAACTCTCATCTCCAGACCCCAACGGGACATTCCCAAGGCTCACACACCGAGAGCTGGGGCTGAGAGATGGAGTCTGACGCTCCCTGTACAAACAGACGAGCTGTGAGAGAGCAATCACATAGACGTTCTCAGCACAACGTATAACGAAGGCCCACACCCTACCCTTGCGATGATTGTACCTGGAAGAAAACCTAAAGGAACCGTGGGATTGGCTGTATCGTGGGCCTTGATTAAAAATAACTCGGATGCACGTAAACTGTAAGAAATGCAGGGAGCGCATGGCACGCGGTCAGCACGCCCTTCACAGGACTGAAGGGATCGGGTGAGAGCATTTCCCCTGACGCGCCAGAAGCTATGAAACCAACTCGGGCGACGGAGGCGTTGGCAGTCCAGGTTGCAAACCCCGTTGAGCAGGCGTTGCCTCCTACAGATGGAGGTTTCATTCCATGTGGTTTTGGCCCTGGGATGTTATCGCACGGAGAGACACCGAGCAGCACCCCGCGTTCTCCAGGGGGTACAGGCGAGTTCGAGACGTCCTTGATTGGAAGTGGTCGAGCCAATGATGAACTTCCTTCCAAAAAACTTGTGGAATCAATCAAAGCAAGAGACTGCTGTATCCAGTGAGTGGTTTTAAAGACGAAGAACTGTTCCTCCTCACCTGTTTGCAGAGAAAGGGCACGGCCGTGCGGAAGAACCGAAGCCACACACGCTCGGATCTAGTGATCGATGCTACGGTTTCCTGTCGCCTTTGTAATTATCTTCAAATGAGCCCCCGCGGAACGGTTAGTCATGCGATCGCTCAGCGATTCGGAGAAGGCAGCACTGGTCTCCGCCGTGACAGAGCCGCTGTGGCCACAGCACATGTTGACAACTAGTTCTGTGACAACTTCATTAGTTTATGCCTAATTGTCAGCCCAGCCCGTGCCAGGGAATTCACCGGGTGCTTGCTGAACGTGCTCTCATAAAATCCTCCTCCCATCATCGCATCTACAGCTTAGAACAGCCGTGGGCAAACTACGGCCCGTGGGCTGGATCCGGCCCGTTTGAAATGAATAAAACTAAAAAAAAAAAAGACCGTACCCTTTTATGTAATGATGTTTACTTTGAATTTATATTAGTTCACACAAACACTCCATCCATGCTTTTGTTCCAGCCCTCCGGTCCAGTTTAAGAACCCATTGTGGCTCTCGAGTCAAAAAGTTTGCCCACCCCTGGCTTAGAACAATGCTTTTCCCCACCGAAAGTTGGAAGTCCCTATTCGCCCTCGCCGGTTTGGCTCAGTGGATAGAGCATCAGCCCACAGACAGAAGGGTCCTAGGTTCGATTCGAGTCAAGAGCATGTACCTGGGACCTCGGCTGCAGACTGGATCCCAGGCCCTGGTCCAGGCGCCCAGGGAAGCAACCAATCCGTGTGCCCCTCTCATGTGATGTTTCTCTGTCTCTCTTCCTCCTTCCAATCGTTCTAAAAGTCACCGGGAAAATATCCGCGGGTGAGGGCTACCCACGACGAGAAGCACTTGTACTTGCCGCGGAGCTTACTACCCGACAGCCTCCAGGCCAGACCTGCACCGGCCCGCGGGCCTGCGTCTGCGCCTCCAGGAGCTGAGCCGGGGTGCTTGTCTCACCCCATCAACGGGGCCACGGGCGTTCTGTTAACCATCAGGACCCACTCGGAGCCTCTGCTGTGTCGTTAGAAAGGTCCTCTAACACCGCGAAGCCGGGCGACACGCAACGTGAACGAGGACGAGAGACTGTGGTTTTGTCACGAGAAGCAGTCCCAGAGCACGAGGCGATGCAGAGCGTGTGAGACTGAGCCGGCCGGCGTGGCTCAGTGGTTGAGCGTGGACCTAGGAACCAGGAGGTCAGGGTTCGAATCCTGGTCAGGGCACATGCCAGGCTTGTGGGCTCCATCCCCAGTGGGGGGCATGCAGGAGGCAGCCGATTCATGATTCTCTCATCATGGACGTTTCTATCCCTCTCTCCCTCTCCCTTCCTCTCTAACATTTTATATATATATACATATATATAGAGAGAGAGATTTAATACCATCACGTACCTATATGTTGATAAAGTGATTAAAACTTTTTACACAACCTCTTAGGAATGACTGCAACGTGGATTTCCTCCACATTCATCCTCGATCCAGAATGAACTCCGATCCCACAGAACCGTCTTGGCAGACACCCCCCGGGGGGCTGACGGAGGGCGCCCTCCTCCCGCTCCCCCACTAGTGACTCAAGCTGCCGTAATCCTGGTCTCTGGAGTGAAGCTAGCTGGCAGGTGCTCGCTGCCGTAATTATGAAACTCAAGAAGGAAAGGAAGGGGGACTTATTTTTATCTGACATGATTTCTTGCGTTTTCCGTCAGCAATGGATTTAGCAGTAGGCTGTGCTAATCACCCCCTTAAGACTAATTTCTAGTGGAGAGGCATGCACTGAAAATGTATATACAGTATTATTCTTACTTCCTTGCACATCTACGGCTGAAGGACACTTTTTGAGACAAATTGTGCTCTATGATTAGACTCTGTTCAAACGCTATCAACCTTTGCAAGTTATCTTTCCTCTGGAACTCATCGCATCATCGTTCCTGGACGGGGACACACAGAGCTCAGAGGCGAGGTGACCGCTTCCATTGGCTCCTCTTAGGGAAGAAATCGCCGTGAAACCCTCGTGAAGTCAGACACGTGAGTGCGTGGTTGTTTATAACGAATTTTCCATAAAAGCAATGCACTGGGGGCAGACATGACGTGTCTTCCATCCGATAATGAGCTGTTAGTGACCAGCATTGAGCTCCAAAGCAGAAGCCAACAATGGGAAGATGTCTGAAGGGACTTGGGGGGAAATGTGAGAAGAAACAAGCTAAGACGAGGTGGGTGAGCAAGAGACAACCTGTTCCCAGGTGTTTGGGGTCAATCTGACGAAAGGAGTAGCATCCTCATATTCTGCAGCAGGAATAAGACCAGCAGGTGGTGGTCACAGGACCCTGAGTGGAGTCTGGCCTCGGGTAGGGAATTTTGTTCCCGAGGAGCCATGATGATGATACATCGTCTAACTATCTACTTTATAGGAACGGCGAGGTCAGGAGCTCTACTCTGCCCTGTGAACCACACTCTCTCCGGATTTTTGTCCCTGGTGTCTGGGAAAAAACGATACTGCATGGATGCTTGTTCCATCAATGGAGGTACTGACGCCTCATTTTGGAGGGCATTTTTGTAACCATCCTGTGGTTAACTTGCCTGTTTAGCTACCGTTATTAAAAATTAAAAATCACTTGGATTTTCTATGGGATTTGATCCTGCGGTTCCACAACTTTCCTCTTTACAAAGCATATCACAAAGAAGGCAAGAAAGTACGTGAAACCTGAAGTACTGGGAACGCTCGGGCAATCACAGGACGCGCAGGCTGCCTGGTGTTTACTCAGCGGAACAGCCCACCGAGAAACACATCATTGACTCTGAAGAGCCGGCGTCTTGTCGCACACTTCATAATCTTTTTAGAGTTTGTTTGATTGCTCTGATCGTATTACCGAGAAAAAAGTCTCCTTATTGTAATTGTAAATGCCTCGAGGGCAGGGACTTCACCTCATTCACGTTTGATCTATTGCAGCTAGCAGAGGACATGACTTACAGGGGGTGCGCAGTGAGGTTAACCGAATCAATATTTAAATTAATTTCAACAGCCGACGTGAACGTTCCTTGTACGGAAAATGAGATTTGGTTGTACTGAAGCATCGCTTTTCCCAGTTCAGATTACGGAACTCTTTCTTGCACTGAAGTGACGCATGTGACTTTAAAAACCAACATAAACACATGAAAACACTGTCAACTTCTGAAACCTGGAGGGTCATTCCTGCCGAACTCGGCAAGAAATCAAAACGCCTCTGGGATCAGATGTAAGGTGGGCAAAGCCTTTAATTCGTGTCCCCACAGATCTCCCCGAGGCCGCTCAGCACCCTCTCCCGGGAAGGGCACCCCTTCCCCGCCTGCCCTGTAACCTCAGCTCCATGGTGACGGGCTGGCTGCACCGGCCCGCACCTCCCTGACATTCACCCCGGGATTGAACAGAGAATCTGGGGGCTCCATGAGGAGGCTCAGCCCTCTGCCCTTCCCACCAAAAAGGAAATCCAACCCCATCACCCGGCTCAAAACTTCTGTCCCAAAGTCTGTCTGTTTCCTGAAATAAAAGGAAATGTAATCTTAAAAAAAAAAAAAAAAAGATAAGGATTTAACATGAAGTCGCCCATGGCTGTCGGGACACACTCCATGCCACAGAGCCGGCCCGCGTGCCTGCAGACACAGAGCCTGTGCCTGCGGTATTAAAGGGGGAGGAAGGGCCTTTGACCATGTCCAATCTGCATGGTTAGAACTTAGACATATTGACAGCTTTTTAAAAATATATTTTTTCATTGATTTCAGAGAGGAAGGGAGAGGGAGATAGAAACATCAATGATGAGAGAGAATCATTGATTGGCTGCCTCCTGCACGTCCCACACTGGGGATCAAACCCAACCCATGTGCCCTCACCAGGAATCGAACCAATGCTCAACCACTGAGCCACGCTGGCAGGGCTATTTACAGCTTCTGATTGGACGTTAGACGGTTCTACAGGTATGGATATGCACCATTCGGTGCAGAAGGGAATGATCACCACAGAAAAATGAGTTCCCCTGAGAGGCAGTTCTCTATGAAGGATTCTTCAGGAAAACCATGGTCGACATTGTGTAGTTAACTGTCTAACAAATAAAACCAACAACGTAGAGCTTTACCGTCTTTATGCAGGCAGGAAGCGGCTCTGTGGTAAAGCTAACCAGGTGGTCTGATCACAAATTCCTCCCTGGGCAGGGCTGGGTGGGCAGTCCCACCCCAGGCCCATGAAAGGTTTCTCTGCTTTGAGCCAGCCCTGACCACTGTTTCTGCAGCCAGGCAAATACCCCTTTGAAATGCCTTTTTTCAGACCCACAGAAGGGAACCATCCCTCAAGACAGCAAGAGATCTTGTTGATGAGCCTGCCATCCAATCACAGAGACTCCCAGCCTGCCATCCAATCACAGACTCCCAGCCTGCCATCCAATCACAGACTCCCAGCCTGCCATCCAATCACAGACTCCCAGCCTGCCACCCAATCACAGAGACTCCCAGCCTGTCATCCAATCACAGAGACTCCCAGCCTGCCATCCAATCACAGAGACTCCCAGCCTGCCATCCAATCACAGAGACTCCCAGCCTGTCTTCCAATCACAGAGACTCCCAGCCTGTCTTCCAATCACAGAGACTCCCAGCCTGTCTTCCAATCACAGAGACTCCCAGCCTGTCATCCAATCACAGAGACTCCCAGCCTGTCATCCAATCAGAGACTCCCAGCCTTGCTTGTTCCTCTTCCTTATGTTCCCTCCTTCATTCCAAATGCATAAAAGAAGCTGCAAAACTGCCATTCTCTGACCCATTCAAGAATTTTCTCCCCAGCAGGGCCTCCATTTGCCCCAGATGGACTCCTGTAAACATTCCCTACAGGATGGAGGTCTCTCACGGCGACATGTGGAAGGCAAGGAGTAGAGCGATGAGACTCAGACCCACGATTAAGGCAGAGACGGGGCATAGCGTCCGTGCTCTTCATTCTCCAACACAAAGCACGCGGCGAGGTGCCTGCAAGCCCTTGTCGGGAGACTAGTAGCTAAGACACGGCACCCCGCTGTCCCCGAGATGCCGCGTGCCACTCAGCAGCATAAGAACTTTGCAACGGTGCAAACCTTCCCACAGAATTAAGTAGCGGCTCAGTCGGTACTGGGGTTTGGAAAAGGAGGAGGAAGTTATTAGGCCGTAGATTCAACTCCAAAACTGACGGAGGGCAAATGCTTTGAGAAAACGGACACGTTTCCCGCAGCGCATCTTCACGTGGAGAGATAAGGCTGCGGACGGAGGCTTCCCCCTTGAGCTCAATGACACGTATCTTCCCAGAAGGGCGAGATCCGTGGAACAGAGATAATCCGTGTGACCCCGGGGCCCCGAGAATTGAGATGCAGTTACACACCAAGGTGACTTACCGTTGGAAGGCGCGGTGAAATATCAGGAGAAATAGGCTCCAAGAGTAATTAATTTCAACTTCTACTAATTAAAAGAAGTATCTACTTTATGTCATTGGAGGAGAAAAACTGCAGAGTGCTGAAGCCAGTGCATTGGAAACAAGGACGGGAAAGGAAAAATTAAGCACACACACAACATGGATTAATTCTCCCTCCTGGCGGCGAGTGGCCTTATTGAATTCCAGGCCACTCGGCTGTGACCCCCTAAGCGTGTATTGATTCGCTGATCGCTGCTGGACTTAGGAGTAAGGGAGTCAGGGCGGGGGGGAGAGGGCCAAACCACTTCCTGTTCCGATGAAGACATTCACGCCCGGGAGTCTCCCACCCAGAAGGGAACAGAGCCTGGACCAGAACCCCACCCCCCAACACACACACACACACACACACACATGTGCACACGCACACGCATGCACACACGCACGCACACACACACACACCCTGCAGGCCCCAGGTGCAGGTGCTGCCTCTGGAGGAACAGGTGACTCTCCGAGGGATGCATGGAGTCTCGAGATGTGGGCCAAAGGGCAGCCACCACCCTGGCTCCTGGAGGCTCCGCCTGAGGGATCATGTGACAGGACAGCAGCCGAATGTCCGGGAGCAGAGACCAGGGCAACCTGTGTGTGTGTTATGAGCACAGAAAAGGGGGGAAAGAGCGGATGCTGCTGGGGCGCCCAGAGTGGCCTGCGGGGGGCTGATGGGAAGGGTGGATACTGTCTCCTGATTGGCTCAGACTGGCCATCGCTGAACAGTATCACTGCATTTACCGAGAGGTATCGGCTCAGAAAGGGGCCTTGTGAGTGGACGGAACGGAACTTCTGTTTAGTTTCAGGTAAGAATTTCTTAAATGTCAGGGTGAGTCACCAGGCCCTAGTTATGACGGAGCTACCCAAACCCTGGTTTTCTCGCCGACAATTTAACTACAAATATTGTGCTAACTGCCTCCAAAGGGGCAGCGATCCCTGTCTCACACTATTATTTTTTATTATTAACTTGAGAGAGAGAGAGAGAGAGAGAGAGAGAGAAACATCAATGATGAGAGAGAATCATTGATCGGCTGCCTCCTGCACGCCCCACACTGGGGATTGAGCCCACAACCCGGGCCTGTGCCCTGACTGGGAATTGAACTTCGACCTCCTGGTTCCTAGGTCGATGCTCAACCACGGAGCCACCCCAGCCCCCTCCCCGAGCCTGAGCCTGGGGAGTCTGCATTGACTCCCGCACTCCGTTCTAGGCAGTCTGCTCTGAAACTCTCCCCATCTCTCCACCATGCAACACTCCAAAGAACATCTCCTTCTAAAGTCACAATTTGGGGGGGTTTTCGACGCTACAACTTGGCATTTCACATGTATGGCCCTGCCCTTTAACATCTCCACTCAGGTCCTTGGACTCGAGTGAGCAGGCAGGTGCGGGATGGGCGGCTTTTCAATGCCAAGTCAACCATCCCCGAGTCGGTAGCCCCTGGGCCGGGACGCCCACACCAGGAGAATGCCAGGCGCTCCTGCCTGAGCGCTGAGGGACACGCCAGCTTCAGTGGGACGGGCAGGGGAGCTGGGGTCAGGGCAAGGCCCTCCACACTTTAAAGGTTCCAATGAAGCCAGGCCCACCGATCCACTGACCGACCGACCCGCACGGTCAGAGGTCACAGCTCACCACGCCGCCCGGTGAACCCTCATGGAGCCGTTCTCCCCGGCTCCGTCAGCAGGTCCCACCATCCAACCTTCTTCCTAGAAACAGCCGCAGCCACTTCTCTTGGGCAACATGAAGCCGTGAGGCACAGGTGAACTCTCCCAGGCACAGGAGCACCACGGGCTGTGCGGACGCGCACACCGGCACACCGGCTGTGCGACAGCGTCGTCTCCAGAGCAACCTCCCCGGGAAAGTTCCCTATTTCCTGCCATTGGCCCCTCAGGGTCACCTCAAATGCCCACGGCTTCCTGACCCGAAAGGGCACCTTCTCCAGGTGCCATGACGGAGCATCTAATTGTATTGAAAGGAATGTGACCCACAAGGTCAAATGATCACTCGGCCTCACGGGCGATCTCTATTTTTACCTGTAAACACAGTAAGGAACACGACAGCACTGTGCACACCCTACAGAAGTCTAGGGACCCGTGTCAGGATTATCCGTCCAAACACAAGACACCCAGTCATATCCAAATTGGAAGATTAGTGTCCACTTACAACGCACGGCTCTCCGGACAACAGGGCTTCCTCCCACATCCCCGGTGGTCGCCTCTGGACTGATTGTCTGATTCTTCAGTCGCCACAATGAATCGGCTGATAATGTGGTTTAAGGTGAGTCACTGGCAGCCGCAGTGCGAGCCTTTCCCGGTGCCGATGCATCAAGTCCTGACAGGGTCGGGCCTGGTTGACAAGTGCTTTGCGAAGGGGAGAAGACGGTGTGGAGCTTCTATTTTCCAAGTTCTGTGTTTCCCACTGTGAACGGCAGACGCAGGAACCGAACCTGACTGTCCAGCGGCCCCGAGGAGGCCTCCAAACCCACAAAACACAGCGTTTCTGAGAGGCTGTCCTCACCAGAACGAACGGCGAGCTCATGACCACGGAGACTGATCACCCCTCTCCCGACGCCAGCTGCCATCTACGCGATGAGCTGGTTTCCCTCCTGAAAGCTATCTCCTAATTCAAGGTCTGCAGTCATTCAGAAACTTGAACCTGCAGCGGCTAAATGTCCTAGTCCCATGGTCGGCAAACTGCGGCTCGAGAGCCACATGTGGCTCTTTGGCCCCTTGAGTGTGGCTCTTCCTAAGCCTTAGGAGCACCCTAATTAAGTGAATAACAATGTACCTACCTATATAGTTTAAGTTTAAAAAATTTGGCTCTCAAAAGAAATTTCAGTCGTTGTACTGTGGATATTTGGCTCTGTTGACTAATGAGTTTGCCGACCACTGTCCTAGTCTGAGCCGCCCTCACATAGAATAGTTCAGTGTTGACCCTTCTGAACGGAGTATTCTGCAGCGACAAACATGCCATTGGAATCATACTGATATGAAATACAGTCAGTCCCCGGTTAGCACGAGGCCCTGCAACACTGTGCTTTTCAAGACGGAAGGAAACGCTCTGCAGCTGCCTACTTAGAAAGCAGCCCGTCCTCACACCTCCCGCACCGGAGGGTCCCGCAGCCCCGTGGTCCTCTCCACCTCAGCAGCTCACAGGCTGCCAACTCCACTTCCCCAGCTGCCAGGATTTTAGGTTTGAAATGTGCACCCAGCGCTCTCCTAGCCATCCCGTCCTCCCCAGGACTCGGGTGCAGCAGAGAGGGAATCGAGAGGCCGGAGGGAGGCAGAGGAGGCCCGGCTGGGTCCCTGGGGCAGGTGCGGAGGGTCATCAAGAGGCATCTGGGCCGGCAGCCTGGCTCAGTGGTTGAGCATCCCCTCATGCACCAGCAGGTCACAGGTTGGATTCCCGGTCAGGGCACATGCCTGGGTTTCGGGCTTGATCCCCAGTAGGGGGCGTGCAGGAGGCAGCCCATTCATGTTTTCTCTCATCAATGTTTCTCTCTCTCTATCCCTCTCCTTTCCTCTCTCTCTAAAATCAAATATATATATATATATATATATATATATATATATATATATATATATATTTTTTTTTTTTAAAGAGGCATTTGGGCTCCCATGAGAAGATCAGTTACTTAGGCTGAGCTCGGTCTTAATTTTCCCAAAGCATTTGTGCAAGGCACACCACTCCTCTGGACACAAGTAAAGCGAGTCCCTTGGACTTAGAAACTTGAAGGTCACTGCAAGTTCAAAAACCATATCACGTGTCTGTGGCCTGCGCATCAACACGCTCCGCGGAGAGCTACTGTCTTTCTTGTCGTGGTTGTTTCAGGGAATCCTTTCTAAGAACAATTATTTTAGGTAAAAAGTACGACAGTTGTTCAAAGGATGGAAACACACTGAAATGCCGAAGCTGCCTTGTGTGTGAACTTAGTTTTATGAACCGAGTCCAGCCCGGCCAGGGGTGAACCTGAGGAGGGCGGTGAAGGATTGAAGAAAACAGACAAGAGAATACAGCTGGGGCCAGGTGGACCACTGTGCCTGGATGAGGACACAGAGACACAGCCTGCAAGCTGAAGCTTTATGTTACAGTCAGAGCACAGGAAGCAAAGCAAGGGCAAGATGTTTACAATGTTCTTGCGAATTTCAAATCTGCTTCTTTCCTGTGGTTGCCATTCTCTGAACTCTATCAAGCCTTGTTTAGGCAGCCCTTGCTGCTCACCCCCCACCATCCCCTGCATCCCACATCCCTTAGCTCCCTAGGACTGCAGGGTTGGACTGTAAGGTGAAGCTTACAACCATAGCCATTCGGCTGTAATTGTGCTGGGCGGGCTTTGCCCTCCAACCTGGGACATGTATGTGGCTTTGCCACAAGTCAGTCTGAGGCTTGATCCTGTCCGAACGCGGTAGCCACTCTCCACAGGTTTACCTTCACTTCATAGCTGGTTTTACCTGTGCATCGGTGTAGCTTGCGTTTTCCCGACCGAGAAACGGAAATGAAATACACATACTAGTGTGAGTGTTCAACTCAAGCTTTCACCATGGACACCCTCTCATGTGGGCAGGGCAGCGTGTTACACAACCTGCTTAGCTATTTCAGGACGATGGGCATTTAAGCTCTGCCCAACTTTTCACTACGAGGGAGAGGGCTAACATGCTTGCACTGGTCACTGCAGGCGATGCTACCTGTCTGGGTTAATACAGTGACTATGTAGAATACTTATGGGCGTGGACCAGTAATCTGCACCCCACATACACCTGTTCTAGATGCACAACAGGACCCTGCAGAAGGCCCTCCCCACGCCCTTGCTAACACCTGATGCATCAGCTGTTTCATGACTGCATTGGAGAAACAACCGCATTGTTTCATTTACAAGTTTTAGATAAATAACAAGTTTGGGGATCTTTTCCTACCTTTATTGCTTATGTTTGTTCTTTCTGTAAAACACAACTTAACCGTGCTGTCGTTTTCACTCAGGTCCTGGGCCCTTTGCCTATTGACTATGAGGCTCTTTCTATGTGAACACATTCTAGGATGGTCATGTGGGCAGGTGGCCCCACCATCCCACCTCCCAATGGCCACCCCCATGTAACTCTCCTCCGCTTGAGGTGGGCAGGAAGGACCCGGGTGTTGCTTCTTTATTTTTTAAAAATATCTTTTTATCGATTTCAGCGAGGAAGGGAGAGAGAGAGAAATAGAAACATCAATGATTAGAGAGAATCATGGATTGGCTACCCCCTGCACTCCCCCTACTGGGAATCAAAACGGAGACCCGGGCATGTGCCCTGATGGGGAATCAAACCATGACCTCCTGGTTCATAGGTCAATGCTCAACCACTGAGCCACACCCGCTGGGCTGAGCCTTGCGCTTCTAACCAATAGAAAAGGGTAACAGGATCATGTGTCCATAATCATGTGATTACAAACACACTGTGGCTCCTGACTTCCCGGAGTCTCTCTCTCCGCCCCGGGATGGGAGCCGCGCTGGGAAGCCCCATGTAAAGAGGTCCTGTGGATGGCCATCAGGAACTTGAGGTGGCCTGAAGCAGTGAACGTGAGCCACAAGGAGGGGGATTCCTGCCACCACCAGAGATGAGGCACCCTGGGAGCGGGTCCCTCCCCAGCCAAGCTTCGGGTGAGAATAATGTCCCAGCCTGGGAGGCCAGCAGCAGGGGACTCACGGGACACACAGAATCTGGGAGGCCCTACTGTGCGCTGCTGGAAGCTGGCGTGTGTTGTTACGCAGCAGCAACAGGCAGCTAGTGCAGACAGCACCGGATGAAGGCCACCCCTCCTCTCCCTCCTGTACCTGTGCCCTAGCCCTTCAGTGGCCCCTGGTGCTGCGGGTCCTGCAGGGGGTCCACCAGGGAACAGAAGACAGAAGAACACAGTCCTGCCCCAAGTGCCGCTGGCTCCTGCCCTCCCTCTCCTCAATGTGGGGCAAAAACTAAGCGGCCATGAAAAGACCTGAGAACAGAAGCTCGAATCTCTGCTCTCGAGTTAAGGCTACAGTCAGGGACGCCCGGTCTCTAAGGCGAGCAGCTCTGTGTTTGTCCTGCTCACCGTCCCGTTCTCTCATGTAAAAGGGAACCCACTGCCCGGTGGGAATGACAGCACTTGACCTTGTCCTCTCACACCTGATGGTATGTGGCACCCTCTTCCTTAAAAGGCCTCCTGTCGTCCATCCATCATAAAAATGGGAAGAAAACACATTTGCCAGGAGACATCAATCATCCCTGCCAGTCCAGCCCGTGCGTCCAGGTCAGGAGACCCCTCATCGGTTACACACTCGGACAGCCCGTCCCGTCTTCCTCTCCCGCTGCCACTAAAAAAACGCCGGAAAGGTACTTTTTGTAATTGCAGGAGTAGAAGAAAGAGACTGATTAGCTCTCCTTTGTTCCATAATCCTCTTATGTAAGTCTCTTAAATTAAAAGCTGTGAGAGAAAACAGTCATGAAGATCCAAGTGACAGGTCCGTTGATGCATCTGAGCCAGCTCTGATCGCATGACATCATTTTCACGAGAAGAAAATGCCAACACCAGATACCTTGCTTGGTATCAAAAAAAAAAATGGGAAAAGGAAACACAAACGAATCCAATACGCGCAGCAGAATAATAACTCGGATGTAGGTTTCAAAGCCAATCAAGTCCTCGCCCAGGTGTGTGAATAGATAAATGCATCATGAACAGTGACTGGAAGGTCTCGCTCCTGACTCCTTCCCCAGGTCCTCTCTCTCTCTATGAATCTTTTCACGAATCGTTTACAACACGTGCCTTTGGCTCATTAAATGAAGGGACAGAACCAGGTCATCAGAGCACGTGGAGACGCTGGCAGTGAGGGAAGCCCTATGGCATTTTTTGGTGGCAAGAATGTCTTTCACTCGGGGGGACTTGAAGATCCAAGGAGATGCATTTAGGGTGAGCCCGGAGCTGGCGTGTCACTAGCAGGAAGCTCAGGCTGGAGCGGGAGGAGAGGCCGGGCCCGTGAGGACGAGCTGTGAAGGTCCGTGAGGAAGCAGGGGTGTTGTGCACAGGGTGCGAGGCACACAGCACTGAAGGTAGGGACACCGCCGCCAGGAGGCCAGGGGCCAGGCAGGGCTGCTTGTGGTGTGGTGTGTGTGTGTTTGTTCTGTTAGCGACTTGCAGCAAAGATGAAAGGAAGGGCATGGAACTTGAAAAACAGTTTAACGTGACAAAAAGTCTGTTTCTAAGAAACAGATTCCCGATCCAAGCAGGGCCTGGCCCACTGCCCTGCAGGGGAGAAGGAGGGAAGGCAGGGGCAGGGGGCAGGTTGGAGCTCTGCAGGAAAGCGTGCCAGGTGGTCACTGAGGAAGTGTCTGTAGGGCTATCTCCTCCCGTCTGTCCTTGGCCAGCTCTCATCTACACCCTCCTGCCCGCGGCCCCTACCCCTTTCTCCTCGTTCCCTGGGAGGACCAGCGGGGCGCCTCTTACAGGAACTCCGCTCTGATACCTGCATGGCATTTAAAGTCTCCGTCACAGTCTAGTATTTCAATAAATGCTCATTATAAACACTAATTAAGTCAAGTGACTACGTGTTTTTTGTTTTGTTTTGTTTTATGAAAGAATGAAATCACATTTCAACTTCTTTATTAAAGTATGTAGGGAAACAGTAAGGGATCTCGAATTGTTGTTTTACTGACTTGAGTGATTCTAGTAAGTCCAGGGCATAATTCTTTTCTTTCTTTTTTTTAAGAAAAATAGTATGTTTTGATTGTGCTTTTTAGGGAGAGAGGAAGGGAGAAGGAGAGAGAGAGAAACATGAATGAGAGAGAATCATTGATCGGCTGCCGCCTGCATGCCCCCTAATGGGGATGGAGCCCACAAGCCTGTCATGTGCCCTGACCAGGAATTGAACCCTGACCTCCTGGTTCATGGGCCAACACTCAACCACTGCACTACACCAGCCTAGCATCCATGGCCTAATTCTTTAAGTGAGCAGGCGACTATAATCGTATTTAAGAGTCTAGACTTCCCACATCTCTTCTTTGGTTCCCAGGTCTTCATTGGTAAGGATGCTGAGACTAAACAGATGTCTGTTTCCTCCAAATGATAGTGGCTCAACATAGACACTTAAATAGATCACTAAATAAAAGTAATTCCACTTAACGGTAACGAGATGATTTTTCTTTCACTTGACTTTCTCTTGATAGTATCTACAACTTTGTTAAAATTATTAGGATTTATGTTTAAAAATTGTACATCATTTTCATGTAAAACGGAGCAGGCACCAGGAGCTAGTAACCAGCTACCTCATGCCTGTAGCCAACAGCACAAAAAGAAACTGGTAATGGCCAGATCCGTCTCAGGTTGTTCACAATAATTACATTCTGCAAAGGAAGGAGGAAACGAATGCGATAGAAGAAGAAATGCAAGGTGGCCCTGACCGGTGTGGCTCAGTGGATAGAGAGTCAGCCTGCGGACTCAAGGGTCCCAGGTTCGATTCCGGTCAAGGGCATGTACCTTGGTTGCGGGCACATCCCTAGTAGGGAGTGTGCAGGAGGCAGCTGATCTATGTTTCTCTCTCATCGATGTTTCTAACTCTCTATCCTCTCCCTTCCTCTCTGTAAAAAAATCAATAAAATATATTTTTAAAAAAAAAAGAAAAAAGAAATGCAGGGTGGAGCGGGAGGAAGTCCCATTTCCAGCACAGAGGAGCGTCTGTCAGTGCAGCTAGCATCTCCCAAAAACATCTCCCAGAAACAGGACCTGCGAGGGGCCCAGGGCCCCTCTTCTTCTCTGTAGGAAGCGCCCATCCTGCCTGCAGCCTGCACCATGCACAGCTGTGTTATGCACCGCAGCCAGCGCGCCACTTTCCTAACCAGCACATGAAAGGAGGCCGTGAGACGCGGCCTTTGCACGCACTCCCGTTCGCTTCCTGAGAGAACGCCGAGTGCTGTGAGTTCAGGGAAACCCAAGCTTTCCCCAGAAGGAGCTGTGCCGAATGCTCGGCGACCCTGAGGGTGACCCCGGGCCCCGAAGTCTAATTCTGTGGTGTCGACCATCCATCCACTGACGGCAAAAGAAGTGGAAGTTCAAGAGAGCCAAGGAGCGAGGTGGTAAGAACCACAGTCACGTGGAGGGTGTGGGAGTTTATAGGAACATGAATGAGGAGAGTTCCCCATACATTTTACATGAGTGTCAACTTCATGTAGAAAATTACTCTCTGTGAAAGATCAATAAAGATGCTTTCCACTAAAGACGAGAGGAGAAATAAAGACGTTTCTCTGAATCAGGGCATAGGAATGCACCAAGCATCTGGGAGAAGACAGCGCAGAATTCACAATTAGTTTCAAAGGCTTTTAATACATTAGCGATCACTCCCCAAATAATTATAATTTTAATCCAACATTGAGCTCTTCCTTACATAACGCTAACCATATCAGAGTATACGAAACAGTAAAAGAAAAATAAAAAATTCACTGGTACAGTGTTTTTATACGAAAGCGCATAACTATCCCTTGAAAACATCCTACGACAGGGGTCCTCAAACTTTTTAAACAGGGGGCCAGTTCACTGTCCCTCAGACCGTTGGAGGGCCGGACTAAAAAAAAAAACTATGAACAAATTCCTATGCACACTGCACATATCTTATTTTGAAGTAAAAAAACAAAACAGGAACAAATACAATATTTGTATTTGCATGTGGCCCATGGGCCGTAGTTTGAGGACCCCTGTCCTAAGATATAAGCATTATGGACAGAGAAGTTTGAATCACAACTTTGTTGTAAAACCTTTTTTTTTTTTTAAAAAAAAAAGATGAAATAGCATAGAATGATGAACACTGATAATGGAGGCACTAATGATAAAGAAGAAATCTTTGGAAATAATTGCACAATTTCATAATATAGTACATTCGTCATGAAATCAACATGGGCAAAGTAGCCTGTGAAGGCTCAATAAATAGGGTATTAGATTTTGATAATTTTTATTGAAAGGGAGTTAGAGATAGATGGATAGATAAATGAGTAGGTAGATGGATAGATGGATGGATAGGTGAATAAATAGGTGGATAAGTGGGTGGGTGGAGATATATATATACACATACATACATACACACACATATATATAAAAACCAGATTTCTAACACCATCCAAACCCACTTACTGAGAATCACTTGGGGGAGAGGCATTGGAATTTCCATTAAAACAAGACCTCAAGTGATTCTTTTTTTAAAATGTTTAATTTAACTTTATTGATTTCAGAGAGGAAGGGAGAGGGAGAGAGAGATAGAAACATCAATGCTGAAAGAGAATCATTGATAGGCTGTGTCCTGCACACCCCACCCTGGGGATCAAGCCCACAACCCGGGCATGGGCCCTGACCAGGACTCGAACTGTGACCTCCTGGTTTATAGATCGACACTCAACCACTGAGCCACACTGGCCAGGCCTCAAGTGATTCTTATGCACACAAAGTTTGCAAGAGAGTATTCAAAGACTTGACACCATGGTCATAACGCCAGCATCTACACTGACCAGGGGGGCATGTTTAGTACAGAAGACAGAGTGTGGCCACCATACACTGGGGACCTGCTGGGTTCTGCTGGGACTCCTGTGGCTATAAGACCCTGGAGAGTTCAGATAGGAAGTCAGGTTTTCCTTGATCACATCCAGGTGTTATATTCATGTTCCTTGAATTTTACTGAGATCAAGGGTCTTCAAAACACACAAAACAAAAAGTAAATAAAAGGTACGTGGAACTGAGCCACTATTTTATATAATTTACATCTCAGGCTGCAATCATATTCCAAAAGCAACTCACGGCCGATCACACTGCTATGTGACACCAACAACTGGACTCCTTCGTGCCCATCTTCCCCTTGATCTCATGTTAGTAACAAGAATAATGTTTAACTCCCGGAGCGTTACTCAGGACTTACTTCTTCAGAAACCACGCGGGCAAACCTCCATCCAGATCACCAGCATCGGCGGGAAGTCTGCCCTTCACTCCACTTCCATTTGGAGAGAATGACAACAGTGAATCCCTCTCCCTCTCACGGCCTTCGAGCCAACACTAGCATAAGATAAACACGGAGATTTCTATCAGCAAATTACAGAACGTTTTAGAGAAATAAAAGATTCGGTAGTGATTTTTAATAGGTGTTCACGCCTGTGAGTTTTCTCGTTCACAAGAGGAAGTGTTAGTGGAGGTAAAAGTTGCCACGGCGGGTCAGCTACTACACTGGCTCTAATTCCAGTGAACTTGCTGAAATCTAATTCCTCCGGCGAACGTTTAGCGCATTTTCAGAAGTGGGTTTTGGAACATGAGACCGTGTGTGTGGATGATGAAACCTCGCAGCCGGCTGGATGCCTGAGGGGAAAGAAAGATTGGGCGGTTTCCCTAAAGCTGATGGCATTCTCCTCTCGCAAAAATTAGTGTTTGATTCACAGGGTTTCAAGACGTTGCCGCTGAACTCAAAAAGGGGGAAAAAGTGTTTCATGCTCTGCAAAACTAAGGGTGATCTTTTGGGGGAAAACAGCCTACAAGATGTGAATTATCTCCATCAAGCGCCTACAATGCCCTTTTTAGCCAATCCAATAAAACAACTCTCACCTATCCTGTATAATAAAGAGGTAATATGCAAATTAACCCTCACGCCCTCACAAGATGGCTGCCTAAACCAGGCCGGCAGGGGGGTTAGCGAGGGACGACCAAACGACTGAACAAGCAGGCTGCGTGGGGCGACCAGGCCGGCAGGCAGGTGAGCGATTAGGAGCCAGCGGTCCAGGATTGCGAGAGGGATGTCCCGGACTGGAGAGGGTGCAGGCTGGGCTGAGGGGACCCCTCCCCCCATGCACGAATTTTGTGCACCGGGCCTCTAGTTTGTTTATACAAAGGGACATTTCATCCTGTTGCTTACCAACCGCAGTGCTAGGGAAGGAATTCCTCCTTAGTCAGAGGTCACTTAGTCACTGAAAGGTCACTGTGGCAGAGCACCGTGTTCCTGCACTCCGGCACACACCTAGGACAGTGATGGCGAACCTTTTGAGCTCGGCGTGTCAGCATTTTGAAAAACCCTAACTTAACTCTGGTGCCGTGTCACATATAGACATATTTTGATATTTGCAACCATAGTAAAACAAAGACTTCTATTTCTGATATTTATTTTATATATTTAAATGCCATTTAACAAAGAAAAATCAACCAAAAAAATGAGTTCGCGTGTCACCTCTGACACACGTGTCATAGGTTCGCCATCACTGACCTAGGAGGACGGGGTTTCACACTGCCGGCTGTCCTGAGCTGCACGTCGGTGGTCTGAGTGCAGGGCTGCACGGCTGAAGGCAAGGTCCGGGCCGACGGCCTTCGGGACTCGCTGTGCCTGCAGCCCAGCCAAACCACCGCTTTCTGTGCCTCAGGTGGGGGGTCCAAGCCCGTCCCAAGGTTTGAAACAAGATCCGTCTGTGGTCCCTGCAGTGGCCCTGCCACAGGGAGGCGCTGGTTTTGTTCCATGAGGCACCACTGCTGCCCAGCAGCCCAGTTCCTGCTCCACCAGCACAGGGGGCGAGGCTGGGACCCAGCCCCCAGGGACCCCGGGACGCGAGGGGCGGGAACAGCAGGCCTGGCACGTCTACGCCTTTGCTCACGCGTCTCCCTCTGACTGATGAGCCAAACAAGGACAATTAACATAAAAGAGGGCACGGTGTGTGCCCACTCTGAGCAAGGAGTACCCCTCAGCTACTCATAGGAGAAGGCAGTGCACCCAACCAGAAGAAACACAAAAAGCCGGAGGGAACGTCGAGTTTAAATGGATGGATGTAGGCCCTGGCTGGTGTGGCTCGGTGGATAGAGCGTCAGCCTGCAGACCAAAGGGTCCCGGGTTCGATTCCCATCAAGGGCATGTACCTCAGTTGCAGGCTCCTCCCCAGCCAGGGCCCGGGTTGGGGCGCATGCAGGAGGCAACCAATCAATGTGTTTCTCTCACATGGATGTTTCTCTCTGTCTTTCCCTCTCTCTCCCATTCTCCCTAAAAAACAATGGAAAAATAGCCTCAGGTGAGGATTAACGTAGAAAAACTTGCATGTGTGCCAGGGGTGTGGCTGACTCCCACCAGAGCTCAGCAGAACACCTACTGGAGAGACACGGAGCGCCAGCCCCGCACGGAGCACTTAGCATGCGGTTTGCATGTGGACGGCTTAGGAATGTCTACAGGCGCTGCTGTCTGGCCTGCAGGGAGCCGCACCAGCCCCGAGCGGAGCGTGTGTTGATCTATTTCTTAAAGGAAGCGGTGGCGTTTTCCTGACATTTTCAAAGCCCTGTTCGTGTCCGCAGTCCCCTGAGGCCCGGGAGGGGCTGTTTTCCCAGCAGGGACTTCCCAGTCCCCTCCTGTGGCCGGACATCTGAGCTGGCGGCAGGGGAGCCCATGTGAATTTGGGGTTCCCCTTCTCCGCAGGCCTGAGCCGGCCCAGAGGCCATGACCAAGTCCACCGCCACGGCCTCGCCTGCACAGGCCTCTCCACCCCTGGCTTCTCCCCACCCACAGTCACAGGGTTCAGTGTACAAAACCTGCCACGTGGTTAGAAGGCCTCCCCTTTTCTTCCCTTTTCAAGACGTAAAAGCCCAAACCAAGAGCCACAGAGGGCCCCGGAGGCCACAGCAGCGTGTTCCGGCCGAGCTGCTCTGAAAAACACACTCCCCAACACGCGATCAGAACGACTTGCCAAGGCAGACGTGGCTACAGAAGCTCTG
>NW_005871616.1:542341-559591 GCF_000147115.1 Myotis lucifugus | reverse complement strand
TTTACTCCAGGGCGCAGTCTGATCTGCCAGAGCAGATGCTGAGTGATGGGGCTTGTGCTGGGCTGCCTCCTGGGGCTGGTCCTGTTGTCACCTTAGAAAGAAGAAAGGTGAGGCCGGTGGAGAGCGAGTGGGAGCCTGGTGCTGGGAATGCGCCTACCGACCTGAAAGGAAGGGCTGGGGGGTCGGCCCAGAGCTGCAGGGACTGGGAGACTAGCTCTCCCGCCGGGCCAGGCTTGCTTCTTCACACAGGTGCGCGGTGAAGGTTCGTTCTTCGCTGTCCTCACCTCTGTCCTCACCGCTGTCCTCATCGCTGTCGGGCAGTTATTAGATGGGACTTCCTGCTCTGAGCTCCCTGCCTGAAGCACGTGCAGGCTCTGTCGCCTTCCTAGGTGACTGGCTGCGTGGCTGGGGGGCCTCACCTTATGGCGTCGAAGCCTTATGGGCCTGGGCGGGTGAGGACAGACCCGGAGCTCTTGCATTCCCTGGTGGAGGGGGAGAGGAGAGGCAGGTGCAGTGTCCCTCTCTCCAGGCCAATGAATTTCCCTTTTCTTTTCCTTCTTCCGAGGATAGGAGGCCTGGAGGCCCTGCCCACAGGTGACGTTCCCACTCTTCCTGCAGAGACGTGACTCAGGTGAGATAGAAAGGAGGGGGTGGGCTTGTCTGCACACTGACCGGCTCCCGTGTGCTGTCCTTGCTTCAGCCACATGCGTTCTCATGTGAGTCGGGCCGGGGAAACTCTGGCACGTTCTGCATAGTCTCAGCGGGCGACTTCGGAGGTCATTTCCCAGACTAAGACCCGGCCTTGGCACCAGCCGTGCAGCGAGGTTTGCATGGTGCCCCCGCGTCCAAATGGCAGGAAGTGCCGCTGAGCTTGCTGGCGGGCGAGGCGACGGCCGAGGGGGGCAGGGCCAGTTTACTCAGGGACATGTGGCTGCTGACGCCCTCCTCTCTCTCCTCCAGGCTCTGCACTGACCCAGACATTCTTCTTCCTGGATCCGTCACCGCCTCTCCTTGGCCTTGACCTGCTGTTACCTCGTCCGAGGGTCCCAGCCTCCCCTCCACCAGGCCGGTGAGCAAGCCACCTGTGCCAGCTGTCACCCAGGTCCTGCCCCCAGAGACCGAGAAGCAGCTGCTGGCCTTCCTTTGGTTCTGTCTTTGCTGCGTGGCCTGTGACTGGTTTGCACCCGGTGCTGGAGGCTCTTGCCCGCCGTGTCTGTCTGAACCAATGCCCATTCTCAATGGCGTTTCAGATCCTGCTCTTCCTGAAGGCAGCCCCTGAGTTCAGTGCCAAGCTCATTTCTTTCAATAAATTTTTTTTCAAAATTAAAAAGATTTGTGTATCACTTGTGTTCCACTTCTGCTTGCGTATGCGGTGGTTGGCAGGGGTGGGGGATGGGGGGTGGGGGGGTGGGGGGTAGGGGGAGTGGAGGGGGTGGAGGTGTGTGTGGGGTGTGTGTGGGGGGAGACACTGAGCAAAACAAAGGTCAGATTCTCAAGTTCAGTTACGCTCCAAAGAAGGTACTATCCAGTCAAGGAGACTAGGAAATCATGGGTCTCCATGCATGGTATAACTCAGGGGCCACATACGAATGGGACATGAGCCCTGGCTGGTTTGGCTCAGTGGTTACAGCGTCAGCCTGCAAATCAAAGGGTCACAGGTTCAATTCCCAGTCAAGGACACACACCTCAGTTGTAGGTTCTCCAGCCCCGTTAGGGGTGTGTGCGGTAGGGGCATGTGCAGGAGGCAACTAATCAATGTATCTCTCTCATGTTTCTCTCAATGTCTCTCTCTCTCTCTCTCTCTCTCTCTCTCTCTCTCTCTCTCTCTCTCTCCCTCCTCCCTCCTTCCCACCCTCTCTAGAAATCAATGGAAAAAATCCTTGGGTGAGGATTTAAAAAAAAAGAATGGGACATGAGTTATGAAACAAATTCAGGTTTCCACCCCTCCAAGGCCCCTTTGGGTCCTGGGGTTGTGTGCCTCCTCCTTGCCTCCCCACTGGTGGTCTATGAGCTTCAGGTATTTGTGCACCTGACGTGGCACCTGATGCCTAGTGGTGTAACGGATGGAACCAACAGCATAAACATTTCCTGTCAAGGGCCCTGTGTACAGTGGGGAAAAACGATGATTGTTAACTGAATATGACCCACCCACTGTAATTAGCAATGGAGGTTTTATTAGTACTTTTTAAGTTGCATATGATGAAAAGTCTACTAATGCCAGCTTAAGAGAAAGAATTAGTTTTTTGGGTTCATGAGATTTGAAAGTTCATTATGTGAGTTTGGCTTCAGAAAATGGCTAGATCCCAGGACTCAAACGAGGTCTTTATCCCTCCTCCCTCTGGCTCCCTCCTTCCTCTCTCCTCCTCTCTGTGCTCCCTCCCTTCTCCCAGTGTGCTTCTTGCCCCTTCTATCCCGTATCTCTGTCTGCTGCTTCTCTCTGTCTCTCTCTCATATCTCTCTTGCCATCCCTGTCTGTCTGAATGACCTGCTCTTGTGCTGTTTATCTATTAGATGGCGTTTCTGTCTCTGTATCTGCATTTCTCTTTACATCCATATCTCTGTGAATGTCTCTCTTTCTATTTCTCTCCTTCCTTCTCACTCTGTGACCCTTTCTTTCCTATGAATATGTATTTACTGTGTCTTTCTCTCAGGATGTCTCTCTGCCCACCTCTTTGTTTCTCAGTCTGTTGGCCCATGTGCCTTGCTGGGTTTTCCTCTCTCTGTCATCCTGTCTTCCGTGGTCTTTCCCTTTGTCTATATTCTCCCTTATGCGGTTTGTCTCCCTGCCTCTCTGTCCCCCTTTCTCTTTGTGTGCATTTGCTTTCTGCTGCCCCGTGTCTGTCTCTCCGATTTCTACTTTTCCCTGTTCATTTCTCTTATTTTCTCCTGCGGGAGTCAGCATTTCCCACTCGACTAGGAAAGTGGTCATCTCATATTTTCAGCCCAACACCTGAAAAGCAAGAGACCATTATGTCAGCTCCAATTAGCAATCTGGAGAAAGCACCAGTTTTTCTACAGTCACTATAGATATGGAATTCTTGCAATTGCTCTCAGGGCAAAATATAATTAGGCTCAAGAGGCCACTTAAGGTATAAAGATGGGAAAGAGATAGAAAGATGCTAGACAATGTAATCCCTCTGTTAGGGACACAATTTTAGGGCTAAATCTGGCATCTATTGATTGATTTGTGGATGTTGAACCATCCATGCACCCCTGGAATAAATCCAACTTAATTATAGTATATAATCCTTTTAACATTTAATTTGGTTTGCTAAGATTTTGTTGATGATTTTTACATCTATATTCATCAGAAATATTGGCTTATAATTTTCTTTTCTTGTAATGTCCTTGTCTGATTTTGGGATCCGGGTAATGCTGTCCTCATAAAATGAGTTTGCGAGTGTCCCCTCCTTTTTATTTTTTTGGGAGAGTTTGAAAATTATATTAATTAGTCTTTAGGTTATTGGTAGAATTCACCTGTGAAGCTGTCTGTTGCTGGACTTGGTTTGTTGGGAGGCTTTTAATTGCTGATTCAATCTCGTTACCAGCAACCCATCTCTTCAGATTTTCTATTTCTTCACCATGAAGTCTTGGTAGGCTGTATATTTCTAGGAACTTATCTGTTTCTTCTAAGTTGTCCAATTTGTTGGAGTTTAACTTTACATAGTCATCTCTTATGATCCTTTGTATTTCTGTGGTATCAATAGTAACACCTCTTTTGTTCATAATTTTATTAATTTGAATCATCCCTCTTTTTTTCTTGGTGAGTCTAGCTAGCTAAAGGTTTGTGATTTTTTTTTTTGTATCTTCAAAAAACAAGTTCTTCGTTTTATTGATAGTTTCTATTGTCTTTTTAGTCTCTATTTCATTTATTTCCATTCTGATGTTTATTTTCTTTCTTTTTTTTATTTATTAATTTTTTTTTATTGCTTAAATTATTACAAAGAGTATTACATATGTCTCCTTTTTTCCCCCCGCCCTTGACAATCCCCTGGCCTCCCCTACCCCCCAGTGTCTTATGTCCATTGGTTATGCTTATATGCATGCATACAAGTCCTTTGGTTGATCTCTTACCCCCCCTTCTGCCCCCTACCCACCCCGGCCTTCCTGCTGTAGTTTAACAGTCTGTTCGAGGCAACTCTGCCTCTGTATCTATTATTGTTCAAAAGTTTATAATGGACTCTATTCTCCATGAATGAGTGAGATCATGTGGTATTTTTCCTTCATTGACTGGCTTATTTCACTTAGCATAATGCTCTCCAGTTCCATCCATGCCGTTGCAAATGGTAAGAGTTCCTTCTTTTTTACAGCAGCATAGTATTCCATCGTGTAGATGTACCACAGTTTTCTAATCCATTCATCTACTGATGGGCACTTAGGCTGTTTCCAAATCTTAGCTATGGTGAATTGTGCTGCTATGAACATATGGGTGCATATATCCTTTCTGATTGGTGTTTCTGGTTTCTTGGGATATATTCCTAGAAGTGGGATCACAGGGTCAAATGGGAGTTCCATTTCCAGTTTTTTGAGGAAATTCCATATTGACTTCCATAGTGGCTGCACCAGTCTGCATTCCCACCAGCAGTGCACAAGTGTTCCTTTTTCTCCACATCCTCTCCAACACTTGTTGTTTGTTGATTTGTTGATGATAGCCATTCTGACAGGTGTGAGATGGTACCTCATTGTTGTTTTGATTTGCATCTCTCGGATGATTAGTGACTTTGAGCATGTTTCCATATGTCTCTTGGCTTTCTGAATGTCCTCTTTTAAAAGGTGTCTATTTAGGTCCTTTGCCCATTTTTTGATTGGATTGTTTATCTTCCTTTTGTTAAGTTGTATGAGTTCCCTATAAATGTTGGAGATTAGGCCCTTATCAGATATAATGTTGGCAAATATGTTCTCCCATGTAGTGGGCTTTCTTGTTGTTTTGTTGATGGTTTCTTTTGCTGTGCAAAAACTTTTTATTTTGATGTAGTCCCATTTGTTTATTTTCTCTTTAGTTTCCAATGCCCTAGGATCAGTATCAGTGAAGAAATTGCTTCGGCATATGTCTGAGATTTTGTTGCCTTTGGATTCTTCTAGTATTTTTATGGTTTCCCGTCGTATATTTAAGTCCTTTATCCATTTTGAGTTTATTTTTGTGTATGGTGTAAGTTGGTGGTCTAGTTTCATTTTCTTGCATGTATCTATCCAATTTTCCCAACACCATTTATTGAAGAGACTGTCTTGACTCCATTGTATGTTCTTGCCTCCTTTGTCAAATATTAATTGAGCATATTGTTTCGGGCTGATTTCTGGACTCTCTATTCTATTCCATTGATCTATATGTCTGTTCTTGTGCCAGTACCAGGCAGTTTTGAGAACAGTGGCTTTGTAATACAGCTTGATATCTGGTATTGAGATCCCACCTACTTTGTTCTTTCTCAGGATCACTGCAGCTATTCGGGGTCGTTTTTTATTCCAGATGAATTTTTGGAGAGTTCGTTCTAGGTCTGTGAAATATGCCGTTGGTATTTTAATGGGAAGTGCGTTGAATTTATAGATTGCTTTGGGCAGTATGGACATTTTAATGATGTTGATTCTACCAATCCAAGAACATGGTATCTTCTTCCATCTCTTTATGTCTTCCTCTATCTCTTTTTTCAACGTCCTGTAGTTTTCTGAGTAGAGGTCTTTTACCTCTTTAGTTAAGTTTATTCCTAGGTATCTTAATTTTTTTGGTGCGATGGTAAATGGGATTGCTTTTTTAGTCTCTCTTTCTGCAAGTTCACTATTGGTGTATAGAAATGCCATAGATTTCTTGGCATTAATTCTGTATCCTGCTACATTGCCGAATTCTTTTATTAAGTCTAATAGTTTTTTGATGGAGTCTTTAGGGTTTTTTAAGTATAATATCATGTCATCTGCAAATAAGGACAGTTTTACTTCTTCTTTTCCAATTTGGATGCCTTTTATTTCTTCTTCTTCTCTAATTGCAATGGCTAATACTTCCAGTGCTATGTTGAATAGGAGTGGTGAAAGTGGGCATCCCTGTCTTGTTCCTGTTCTTAGGGGAAATGGTGTTAGTTTATGTCCATTGAGTATGATGCTGGCTGTGGGTTTGTCATATATGGCTTTTATTATGTTTAGGTATGATCCTTCTATTCCTACCTTGCTGAGAGTTTTTATCAAAAATGGGTGTTGAATTTTGTCAAACGCTTTTTCTGCATCAATTGATATGACTATGTGGTTTTTTCCCTTCAATTTGTTTATGTAATGTATCACGTTTATTGATTTGCGGATATTGTACCATCCTTGCATCCCTGGGATAAATCCTACTTGGTCATGGTGTATGATCTTTCTGATGTACTGCTGGATCCGATTTGCTAAGATTTTGTTGAGGATTTTGGCATCTATGCTCATGAGGGATATTGGCCTGTAATTCTCTTTCATTGTGTTGTCTTTACCTGGTTTTGGTATTAGGGTGATGCTGGCTTCATAGAATGAGCTTGGAAGTGTTCCTTCCTCTTGAATTTTTTGTAGAGGTCTGAGGAGGATAAGTTTTAGTTCTTCCTTGAATGTTTGGTAAAACTCCCCTGTGAAGCCGTCTGGTCCTGGGCTTTTGTTTGCTGGAAGCTTTTTGATGACTGCTTCAATTTCTTCCATAGTTATTGGCCTGTTGAGATTTTTAGATTCTTCCTGATTAAGTTTTGGAATGTTGTATTTTTCTAGAAATATGTCCATTTCCTCCAGGTTGTCTAGTTTGTTGGAGTAAAGTTGTTCATAGTATTTTTTAACAATCATTTGTATTTCTGTGGGGTCTGTTGTTATTTCGCCTCTATCATTTCTGATTTTGTTTATTTGGGTCCTCTCTCTTTGCTTCTTGGTGAGCCTGGCTAGAGGTTCATCAATCTTGTTTATCCTTTCAAAGAACCAGCTCTTGGTTTCATTGATTTTCTGTATTGTTTTTTTGGTCTCTATGTCATTTATTTCTGCTCTAATTTTTATTATCTCCTTCCTTCTGCTCACTCTGGGCTTTTCTTGTTGCTCTCTTTCTAATTCTTTGAGCTGTAGATTTAGATGATTTACTACCATTTTTTCTTGTTTGTTGAGGTAGGCCTGTAGAGCTATAAACTTCCCTCTCAGGACTGCTTTCATTGTGTCCCAAAGGTTTTGGATTGTTGTGTTTTCATTGTCATTAGTGTCCAGGATGTTTTTAATTTCTTCTTTGATCTCATTGGTAACCCAATCAATATTTAATAACATGCTATTCAGCTTCCAAGTGTTTGAGTATTTTGGGTTTTTTTTATTGTAGTTTATTTCTAATATTATGCCTTCGTGGTCTGAGAAGATGCTTTTTATGATTTCAATCTTCTTGAATTTGGGGAGACTTTGTTTGTGACCCAATATGTGGTCTATTTTTGAATATGTCCCATGAGCACTTGAGAAGAATGTATATTTTGTGGCTTTGGGGTGAAGTGTTCTGAAGATGTCTATTAAGTCCATCTGATCTAGTGAGTCATTTAGGATTGCTGTTTCTTTGCTGAGTTTTTGTTTAGCGGATTTATCCAGTGATGTTAGTGGTGTATTAAAGTCCCCTACTATGATTGTATTGTTGTCAATCTCTCCCCTGATATCTTCCAGGAGTTTTCTTATGTATGTGGGTGCTCCTGCATTGGGTGCATATATGTTTATCAGGGTTATATACTCTTGTTGTATTGATCCCTTTAGTATTATGAAGTGGCCTTCCTTATCTCTTGTTGTGGCCTTCACTTTGAGGTCTATTTTGTCCGATATAAGTATTGCTACCCCAGCTTTTTTTTCATTTCCATTTGCCTGAAAGATATTTTTCCATCCCTTCACTTTCAGTCTGTGTGAGTCCCTTCTAATGAGGTGGGTCTCTTGTAGACAGCAAATGTATGGGTCATGTTTTTTTTATCCATTCAGCCACTTGATGTCTTTTGATTGGGCCATTTAGTCCATTTACGTTTAAAGTTATTATTGAAAGGTACTTGTTTGTAGCCATTTCTATTTTTTTGTGGCTGTTTTCTTTCTGTGCTTTTTATTTCTTCTTTTTACACCAGTCCCTTTAGCATTTCTTGCATTGCTGGCTTGGTGGTGATAAACTCCCTTAGCCTTTTTTTGTCTGTGAAGCTTCTTATTTCCCCTTCAATTTTGAATGATAGCCTTGCTGGGTAGAGTATTCTTGGATTCAGTCCTTTGCTTTGCATCACTTTGTAAATTTCTGTCCATTCTTTTCTGGCCTGATGTGTTTCTGTTGAGAAATTGTTTGATAATCTGATGGGGGATCCTTTGTAGGTAACTCTCTGTTTCTCTCTTGCAGCCTTTAAGATTCTCTCTTTGTCTTGTACATTTGCCATCATTATTATGACGTGTTTTGGTGTGGGTCTTTTGGGGTTCATCTGGCCTGGGACTCTCTGAACTTGTGTAACTTTTTTCTTCCCCATATCTGGGAAGTTTTCTGTCATTATTTCTTCAAATAGATTTTCTAATCCTTGATGCTCTTCTTGTCCTTCTTGCAGCCCTATTATGTGTATGTTACTTCGTTTCATGTTGTCCTGAAGCTCCCTTAGGCTCTCCTCCTGTTTTTTAATTTTTTTCTCCAGTTGCTGTTCAGATTGAGCTTGTTTCTCTGCCTTATCTTCTAACTCACTAATTCGGTCCTCTGCTTCTTCTAGTCTGCTGTTGAAACTTTCCATGGTGTTTGTGATTGTAGCTATATCACTTTTCATTTCTTCCTGATTCTTGCATAGGTTGTTGATTTTCTCATCCATCCGGTGAATGAATTGTACAACCATTATTCTGAATTCTTTTTCTGTCATGTTGCACGCTTCAACTTCATTAATTTCCTTTCTTGGTGATTCCTCATTGTCTTTCCTCTGGGTGTTGTGTCGTCTCTTCATTCTCATTATCTCCCGATGGTTCAAACGTCGAGTTGCGTGGGCCTGGGCCGTGTGCAGTGGGAGCCTCCCACCACCCTAGTGTCACTGAAGAGCTCTGACACTAAGATGTGTGGTTGTTGTTGGTTGGTGGGAATCAGGCTCGCTCTGAGTCAGTGTTGCCAGCGCTCAATGTGGCCTCGTACGTGCCCTTAGAATCAGGGACCCTGCCTGCACCGTGTTGAAAACCAGAGCCCCCTAGCATGCGCCAGGAGTCAGAGTTCCCCAAGAGACCAGTATCAGAGTCTCTGTTGCTTCGCTCGACCTCGCCTTGAGAATCAGGGTCCCTGTGTGCCCTTGCACGAGGAATTGGATTCACTGGCTCTTAGTATAAATGCACAAGGAATCAGGGTCTCAGGCGCAGGTGATAAGAAACACAGTCAAGTCACTGGTGCTTGGTGCTGCCTCCTGCCCCGAGAAACGGGGTCCCTGGGCCTGTGCTACGCGGAAAAATTCCCGTTAGCGCGTTTGCTCCCAGCCCAGGGCTCTGAAGCCCGAAGTGCGCATAGGATCAGTTCTGGTGCTCGCGTTTGGTTTGCTCCCAGCCCAGGGCTCAGAAGCAGGCAGTGCACAAAGGATCAGTTCCAAGGTGCTCGCGCACTTCCAGGCCAAAGTTCCTGCAGTGCTGAGGCCCCGGCAAGGGGTGGGTCTATCAGTTAGTTACTCTGGCGCTGCTCGCGAGCCTGCGGGAAGGTGGGATGGGCTCTGTTACTCACGGATCTGCTGCGGGGATCTCTGAACTTTTGGTGTCCGCAGGTCTGTAGCTGTGGTCACAGGTCTCTGTCCCCAGTGGCTGCAGGGTCCTGGTATGCGTCTGAGATCAGACTGGGTGGTGCTGAGGCCAGGATCCTAGTCTCAAGCAGCTCTGTTTCCCAAGATGGCATGGTCGCTGTGCCTGTGCTGGCTGCCCAGGAGTGTCCACACCGCGAGCGGGGACTCCGCCGCCTAAGACTGCCCGGTTTAGCAGCCCCTTAGAAGACCTGCAGAATCTAACTGTCCCTAGCTCATACACACACACCACACACGTCCACACACTCCTCTCACTTCCTTGCGCTCTCACACTCTCTCCCTCCCTACCTTCCGGCTGGTTGCCATCACCTCTCTCCTGATCTTTATTTTCTTATTGCTAACTTTGGGCTTTATTTTTCTCTTTTGGTAGTTTCTTGAAATGCAAAGTTAGGTTGTTTATTTAAGATCCTTTTTAAAAACATATTTTTAAAAATCTTTATTTTCGAGAGTATTACAGATGTCTCCCTTTCCCCTTTCCATTGCCCCCCTCCACCTTGTTCCCACCCCGCCCCAGGCCTTCACCACCCTATTGTTCATGTCCATAGGTAATGCATATATACATGTAAGATCTTTGGTTAACCTCTCCCCTGCTCCCCCTTCCCTCTGAGATTTGTCAGTCTGTTCCATGTTTTCATGCCTCTAGTTCTATTTTATTCATCAGTTTATTTTGTCCATTAGATTCCTTGTTTGTTTATTTTGATTTTTAGATTCAATTGCTGGTAGATATCTATTTATTGCCATTTTCTCCTTCTCCTTCTCCTTCTCCTCCTCCTCCTCCTCCGTCTTCTTCTTCTTCTTCTTCTTCTTCTTCTTCTTCTTCTTCTTCTTCTTCTTCTTCTTCTTCTTCTTCATCTTCTTAAAGAATACCCTTAAACAATGTAATACTGGTTTGATGGTGATGAATTCCTTAGCTTTTTCTTGTCTGTGAAGCTCTTTATCTGATCTTCAATTCTAAATGGTAGCTTTGCTGGGTAGAGTAATCTTGGTTGTAGGTCCTTCTATTCATCACTTTGAGTATTTCTTGCCACTCCCTTCTGGCCTGCAATGTTTCTGTTGAGAAATCATCTGACAGTCATATTGGTGCTCCCTTGAGGTAACTAACTGCTTTTCTCTTGCAGTTTTTAAGATTCTCTCTTTGTCTTTAACCCTTGGCATTTTAATTATGATGTGTCTTAGTATGGACCTCTTTGGATTCCTCTTGTTTGGGACTCTCTGCACTTCCTGGACTTGTACGTCTATTTCTTTCACTAGGTAGGGGAAGTTTTCTGTCATTATTTCTTCAAATAGGTTTTCAATATCTTGCTCTCTCCATTCTCCTTCTGGCACCCCCATAATGCAAATGTTGGTATGCTTGAAGTTGTCCCAGAGGCTCTTTACACTACTTTAATATTTTTAATTTTTTTGCTCTTTTGATTGGTTGTCTTTTGCTTCCTCATTTTCCAAATCATTGATATGATTCTTGAAACCCTCTACTCTACTTTTGAATATATTTTATTGATTTTTCACAGAGAGGAAGGGAGAGGGATAGAGAGTTAGAAACATCGATGAGTGAGAAACATAGATCAGCTGCCTCCTGCACGCCCCCTACTGGGGATGTGCCTGCAGCAAAGGTACATGCCCCTGACCAGAATCAAACCTGAGACCCTTCAGTCCGCAGGCCAATGCTCTATCCACTGAGCCAAACCGAGTAGGGCCTCTACTCTACTTTTGAATCCCTGTAAATTATTCTTTACTTCAGGTAATGCATGCTTCATTTCTGACTGGTCATTTTTCATGTGTTTGATGTTCTTACTAAGATTCTTGTAAGTCTCACTAAGTCCCTTGAAGCTCTCATTAAGATTCTTGAGCACCTTTATAGCCATTGTTTTGATCTGTATCCAGTAGTTTACTTGCTTCCATTTTTTTTTTATTTGTGACATGCTTCTTTGTCTTCACATTTTGGCTGCATCCCTGTGTTTGTTTCTATGTTTTAGGTAGAGCTACTATATCTCCTGGAATTGATAGAGTGGCCATGTGTAGTAGGTGTACTGTTGGGCCCAGTGGCTCAGCTTCCCCAGTCACCTGGGCTGGGCCCTCTAGATGCACCCCTGAGTGGGCGTGTGCACAGCCTTGTTGTAATTGAGACTTGATTGCTGTTGGCATCACAGGGAGAAATTGACCTCCAGGCTAATTGACTGTGAGAACCAGCTGTGACTACAGTGAAAAAGCTGCTCTGCAGTGAATCCCCTTCTCATAACACCCCCCTGCCCCAAAATTAAAAAAGCTGGGTGGCATAGCAGTTTGAGGTAAGACATAAGAACAAATAGAAAGGAATAGCAAAAATGGGGAGACAAAGAAACAATCCCCAAAGGAAAGAAAAGGAGGAATTGCTAGAAAAGGAACTAAATGAAATGGAGGCAAATAATTTGTGATGTAAAGATTTCAAAGTAATGGTTATAAGGGTGCTTAAACATCTGACTGAGAATTACAAGCAACTCAATGAAAATTATAGTAAGCTGAATGAAAAATATACCAACATGGATAAGAATCAAGAGGAAATGAAGAATGACATAGCTGCAATAAATAGCCTACAACAAGCATGTCAAACTCATGGCCCACGGGCAACATGCAGCCCACAACAAACATTTTTGTGGTCCAGCCAATATAATGGTATGTAAGAAACGTTTTAATAAAAATTTCATAACTTAATTTTTACAATATCCTGTTATACATAATTATCAATAATGATCTACAACATTTGCTAATGACTGATTACTATAATTGTTTTGCATTCATTTCCCTTATGCATCTTATGTGCAGGTATACCATTTTTCTCCACTATCCAGCAGTGAATACTTTAGTAGCCGATTGCTACGTCATTAGTCTTGGACTGACTTGTTTGGTGTGTATAACAGGAAATATTTTGCTTTCAGATAACAAGAAAAATAGGTTTATTTGCATTACACTTATTAGTTTGTGCAGTTATTCAGTTAATGTTTAATAAAAATATTAATTTTTATTAAAATGTTCTATTATTTTATGTTAATGATGACTCATTTATTTTAGCCCTTTGTATTCATCATGTCTCTATCAAAATAAACCTATGTTTCTATGAAAATTGAAGCTTTTGTTTATTTGGCCCATGTTAGCTTTTGAGTTTGACATGCTTGGTTTCAACAGTAGATTAGAAGAAGCTGAGGACCAAATTAGTGAGTTAGAAGACAAGGTAGAAAAAACAGCCAATCAGAGCAGCAATTGGAAAAAAAATTAAAAAGCAGGAGGAGAGTTTAAGGGAGCTTTGGGATAACATGAAATGAAGCAACATTCACATAATAGGGGTGCCAGAAGGAGAAGAAGCTGAGCAAGGAATAGAAAACCTGTTTGAAGAAATAATGACAAAAACATTCTATTACTTGGGGAAGAAAAACATCACCCAAGTCAAGGAAGCACAGAGAGTCCCAAACAAGAGGAACCCCAAAATACCCACACCAAGACACATCATTCATAATCAAAATGGCAAACATTAAAGACAAAGAAAGAATCTTAAATTCTGCAAGAGAGAGCCAGAAAGTTATCTACAAGGGCTCTCCCATTAGACTATCAGCTATTTCTCAACAGAAACACATCAGGCCAGAAGGGAGTGGCATGAAGTATACAAAGTAATGAAAAACAAGGGACTAAATTCAAGACTACTCTATCCAGTAAGACTGTCATTCAAAATTGAAGGTGAAATCAGGAGCTTTGCAGATAAAAAAAATGAGTAAAGGACCCCAAGGGGTCCTGGATTGCAAGCAGGTGGAGACCAGGCCGAGGGACCCCACCAGTGCACAATCGGGGCCAGAGAGGTACTGCAGGAGGGCTCCAGGGTGTGTCCAGCCCCATCTTGCCCAGTCCGAATCAGGGCCGACAGGGGCTGGCCAGGGAAGGATGTGGGGGGTTGGCCAGTCGGGGAGGGACTGTGGGAAGATTCCAGGGCATGTCCGGCCCATCTTGCTCAGTTCTGATCCACCAGACCCCAGAAGCAAGCTTACCTACCAGTCGGAGTGTCTGCCCCCTGGTGGTCAGTGCACGTCATAGCAACTGGTTGACCAGTCAACTATCTGCCCCCTGGTGGTCAGTGCATGTCATAGTGAGCAGTTGAGCAGCCTTAGCATATCATTAGCTTATTACGCTTTGATTGGTTGAACAGCCGACCGGTAGATTGGACTACCAGAAACTTAGCATATTAGGCTCTTATAATATAGGATAGTACAGGAAATTCTAGCATAGCAATCAGGCAAGAAGAAGAAGAAATAAAAGACATCCAAATTTCAAAGGAAGAAGTAAAATTGTCATTTTCAGATTACATGATGCTGTATATAGAGAACCTTAAAGATTCCACCAAAAAACTATTATAATTGATAAATAAATTCAGTAAATTAGCAGGATACAAAACAAATATCCATAAATTGATTGCATTTTAATTAATTTTTTAAAATTCGTTTTCATTGATTTTCTTTTAGAGAGAGAGGAAAGGAAAGACACACACACACACACACAGAAACATTGATGAGAGAGACACATTGATTCATTGCCTCTGCCCACACTGAACCCGAAATCTGGGTATGTGCCTTGACCATGAATTGAACCAGTGACCTCTCAGTGCATGGGTCAATGCTCAACCAACTGAGCCATACCAGCCAAGGCAGTTGAGTTTTTATTTATTTTTTTTTATTTTATTATTTTTTTTAAATATATTTTATTGATTTTTTACAGAGAGAAAAGGAGAGAGATAGAGAGTTAGAAACATCGATGAGAGAGAAACATCGATCAGCTGCCTCCTGCACATCTCCCACTGGGGATGTGCCCGCAACCCAAGTACATGCCCTTGACCGGAATCGAACCTGGGACCCTTCAGTCCGCAGGCCGACGCTCTATCCACTGAGCCAAACCGGTTTCGGCAAGTTTTTATAGACCAATAATGAAGTATCAGAAAGAAAAGCTAGGAAAACAATCTCATTTTCAATTGCATAATAAAATAAAATACCTAAGAATAAATTTAACCAAGAAGGTAAAAGACCTGTACCCAATCGATGTGTCTCTCTCACATCAATGTTTCTCTCTGTCTCTCCCATTCCCTTCCACACTTTCTAAAAATCAATTGAAAAATAGTCTCGGGTAAGGATTAACTAATAAATAAATAAATAAATAAATAAATAAATAAATGGAAGAAGATACAAATAAATAGAAGCATATATTGTGTTGTGCATAGGAACAGTTAACACGGTTTAAATGTCCATACTACTCAAAGCAATCTGTAGATTCTAAAAAATTCTTATCAAAATGTCAATGATATATTTCACAAAACTAGAACAAATAATCCAAAAATGCATATGGAGCCACAAAAGACCCTGAATAGCCACAGCAATCTTGAGAAAGAAAAACAAAGTTGAAGGTATCATACTATCTGATATCAAACTATACAACAAGGACACAGTAATCAAAACATATGGTATTGCCACAAAAACAAACATATATATCAATGGAACAGAATAGAGTGGTTGGAAATAAACCCACACTTATAAAGTCAATATTTCACAAAGCATGCAAGATCATACAATGGGTAAAAGATAGCCTATTTAATAAATGCTGTTGGGAAAATTAGACAGATATGTGCAAAGAAATAAAGCTAGACCACCTTTTTACATCATATAAAAGAATAAATTAAAAATGGACTAAAGACTTAAATGTAAGTCTCAAAACTATAAAAATCTTAGAAGAAAACATAGGCAGTAAAATCTCTGACATTTCTTTCAATAATATTATTTTTCTGATTTTCTCTTCAGGCAAGGGAAAAAAATAAAAAAATGGGATTATATCAAGCTAAAACTTTTTGCACAGCAAAGGAAACCATCTACAAAATGAAAAGACAACCCACAGAATGGGAGAACATATTCACCAAAGGTACACCTAATAAAGGGTTGATATTCATAATTTAATAAAACAACCTCCTAAAAAGCAACACCAAAAAACCAAACAACCTAGTTAAAAAAATGGATAAAGTACCCAAATAGACAGCTCTCCAAACAGGAGACATAGATGCCCAATAGACATATGAAAGATGCTCATATGTAACTTGCACTAATCACTAATCATCAGAAAAATGCAAATTAAAACCACAATGAGATATCACCTGTCAGAAGGGCTATCATCAATACATCAATAAATAAGTGTTGTTGAGGATGTGGAGAAAAGGGGACCCTGTGCATTGCAGATTGGTGCAGCCACTATGGAAAACAATATGGAAGTTCCTAAAAAAATTCAAAATGGAACTTTTTTATGACCTGTGATTCTATTTCTGGGTATGTATAGAAGAAACCCAAAGCACTCATTTGAAAGGATAAATGCACCTCCATGTTTTCTGCAGTGCTATTTAAAATAGCCAAGAGTGGATAAAATAGGAATGGTACATATAAATAATGGAATATTACTTTGCCATAAAAGAGAAAGAAATCTTACATTTGTGACAGCATGGCTGCACCTAGCGAATATTAGGCTTAGGGAAATAACTCAGGCAGAGAAAGACAAATACCATCTGATTTCACTTATATGTAGAATCTAAAGAACAATATAAACTAACAAAACAGAAACAGACTTACAGATACAGAGGGCAGACTGATGGCTGCCAGAGGGGAGAGGCGTTGGGGGACTGGGTGAAACAGGTGAAGGGACTGAGAAGTACACAATGGCAGTTACAAAATAGTCACAGATTGTAAAGTGCAGCATAGGGAGTATAGTCAATAGTATTGTAATAACTGTGTATGGTGCCAGGTGGGTACTAGACTTATCAGGGGGATCACTTCGCAAATTATATGAATGTCTAACTACTGTGCTGTACACTAATACAAAATAATATTGAATGTAAACTGTAGTAGAAAAAGCGAAAAACTTAAATAAAAGAAATAAAGTTATTTCAGAGGACTGAAATTCTATAAATAAAGCAGCATGTGTATGAGAAATAATTGCAATAAGTTTACTTGTAAAACAATAAAGTACTTATATTAAAAAACTATAACATATTTTCAGTAAGATTTATTTCCCTGTAAATTTAGAGAGACAAGAAATTAACCTAGTATTTTTTGAATTTTATGGGATTCTTAAAATCATTGCTACACATTGCTTATCCAACATTCATTAACCCCCCTTGTACTGTTAACAGAACCCTGAAGCAAGTCTGAAAGTAGTAACTACCCAACTCTTTCTATATTCTTCTATCAACACATGCAAATAACTTTTTTCACAATTTTATAACATATAAAAGCAATTTTTTTAGGTCTAGATAATTCTTTTACTTTGTTTTTTGGAATGTGAAATTGAGGAGAATATGATTCAGATTAAGCTACCTAAAACTATACTTCAACATTCACTCTTTTTCAATGCATGAGTGAAATCTGAACCAAACATTAGGTTTTCTGCAGAGTACAAAAGCCTATTCATTATTTCTAATTCTCAGTTACTTCTAAGTTACTTTCAGGAACTTGCTATACCAATGATTCCACTCCCC
>NW_005871616.1:538703-542241 GCF_000147115.1 Myotis lucifugus | reverse complement strand
GGTCTTTACTTTTCCATGAAGGTTTTACCTCCTCCCTTTTTGTCTTGCTTTGGGTCGCATGCATGAGGTCTACCACTTCCAGGTTCAGATCTCTACTGAGGTTGGCATTTGTAACTTGCACTAAAACATCACTGGTGATGTTCCTTTTTGAGGCTTCGCCCACCATAAGACATTAAATTAAAACTAATTAATTTATTTATTTTTACCATAAGACATTTTAAAAAAAGAGAGTCCCATCATTCAACAGAAGATATTTACTATTTTCTATATACTGCCCTTACAATACATGCTCCGTATACTTGGACTTAGATTGGGGTCCTTTAATGAGGACGGTATGGTGAGAATCACCATAATCCTCAGCAACAATGTTTTCCTCATAGATTCACATTCTTGGAGAGCATAGGATCTTAAATTTATAATAGTTTAAAAGTTCTTCCCTTCTTTTAACTTAAACACATCACTTACCTTAAAGTATAAGTTCTCAAAATAAATTGGATTTATATTTCCTGACCTGGATATATACCTTTCTCTAGTTCATGACTTGAGAATAAGGCTTTCATAATGGGGGATTTAATAGTAGCATTTCTTTTGGAATTACATATTCTATCTATCTATCTATCTATCTATCTATCTATCTATCTATCTATCTATCATCTACCAACCTATGAGAGAGAGAGAGAGAGAGAGAGAGGAATGGTAACACACAGATTAAAAACTGAACACAGCTGGCCTCCCAGAAGCAGCCTGTGTGCACCTTCTAATTACCAACCTTTCCCTTAAGAGGAAAATATTACTCTGAAATTGTGAAAATTATTTCCTTATGTACTCATCATTTTGAATTTCAGAAAAATAAAATTTTATTTATTGGTTTTATTTCTTTTGATAAATATTTCATGATTCACCATTTTCTTTAAAAAATTTTTAAAAATTAAATCTTTATTGTTAAAATAATTAAATATATCCCTTTTGTGTGTGTAATTATTCACACACATTAAGAGGGTTATGATAAAAAATTTGGAAAATATCAAGTGTTGGTGTGGATGTAGGAAAATTGGAACCATTGTGCATTGCTGTTGGAAATGTAGAATATTGCAGCCACTGTAAAAAATAGTATGGCGGTTCTTAAATCAATTAGAATTACCATGTGATCCAGAAATTGGGGAGATTATATATATATATATATATATATATATATATATATATATATATATATTCAAAAGAATAGAAAACAGGAATTGGAATAGATATTTGTACACCAATATTCATAGCAGTATTTTTCACAGTAACCAAAGGTGGAAACAATTCAAATGTATATTGATGGATGACTGGATAAACAAAATGTGGTATACACATACATTGAAATATTATTCAACCTCATAAAGAAAGGAAATTCTGGTACATACTACAACATGATAAAATGGTCAACTTTATTTAGAGAAAAAGTAGAATGGTGTTTGTCAGGGGCTGGAGGGAGGATGGGGATGGAGTTATTGTTTAATGGGTACAGAGTTTCAGTTTGGGATGGAAAACATTTTGGAAATGGATGGTGGTGATGGTTGCACAACAATGTGACTGTGCTTAATGTCACTGAGACATAGACTTAAAAATGGCTAACATGGTAAATGTCATGTTATCCATATCTATATATATAAAAGGCTAATATGCAAATTGTCCCCTTGGGCAGTTGTTCGACTGGGAGTTCAACTGTTTGCTATGATGTGCACTAACCACCAGTTGGGGGCACGGAATGAAGAAAGACGCCAGCTGGAAGCTGGGGAAGGGAAGCCCCAGCCGGCAGTGAAGGCCCCAGCCAGGCCTAGGGACCCTACCTGTGCACGAATTTTGTGCACTAGGCCTCTAGTTTACCATAATAAAATAAGTAAGAAAGCAAGAAAAGTAAGAATGCCTAATATCTGGAACTGTGTAAGATGTAGAAAACTAATAATTTAAGCAAAAAGAATGCTCAACCTGGACTAAACTCGGTTCCCAATGTTTGGGCATGGAGATTAGCGTTTCAAGACCAGATCATATAAATCATACTCCTAGTTCAAATGTATTTAGGGCTTACTGTGTGGCACATATTAGCCTAAGTGTTTTACATGCATTAACTCGTGGGTCCTCTCAACAGCCTATTTTGTGGTTACTGAAGGATTACATTCTACTAGTATGTAAATTGGAAATATTGTGGCATTAATATATTACTAAAATCTCAGTTAACCTCCAAAGTCTCCTATAATAACAACAACCCAAATTAAAATGTTATCAATAAACATAATCCACAAGCTTGGACATGAAATGAGTTTAAATTGTATTTATGCTCTTGCCAAAGGGAGGTGCCTACAGGGAGGTGAGGCCCGTTAGCCATCCAATGCCCTCCATCTCTCCTTTCTCACTGATATTCGCCCAAATAAGAGCAGAGTGTGGGGACTTCCAGGGCACACACTGCGGTCTCCTGTTGCTACTCTCACTTCTGACTTCTGTCTCTTCTCAACCTACAGTTTCTGTCTAATCTAGGGAAGAAAGTGGGGAGGAAACCTCTCAGATCATTCTGCATTTGTCACAAATCTAATACTTATGACAAAAATTTCACTTTTATTCTCAAAATCCAATTTTGTATTTAAAATACTTTATTTCAATTTTTTGTCTCTTCCACAGATTTTTGAATTCTATTTTAAAATAAAAAACCTAAATATTGTCCCTTTCTCATTTTTTGGTATTTTTTGGATATAAAAAACATTACACTGAGGGGAGAAAGTTTGCACTATTCTCACTGATACCTAAATGGGTAAGGAGAGAGAGAACAAAATGGAAGTACAAAAAGGAAGAAAACATGTTTATTATGTTACAATATCATTTGGACACGTTGACTGTGTGTTATTAACATGACCCGAGAAAGAGGTTAAATGAGCTGAGACGTCTGCTAACATTCCAGCATGAGGTCTCCCATTCTTATCCATTTAGAGAAAATTATACTCTAAACAAAGATACCCAGGAAAGAGATATAATTTTTTTTTCAGTACAGATATTGAATTAGGGTCACTAAGAACCAGGTGGCTGGGCAGAATGGCCCAGGTTTTTCTGTGAAAGGTAGATGATGAATGAAGACTGAGTAGGAAGAATTCATAAAGGTCAGTGGTCTCTGAAGGAAAAATTGGTCACAAGTTCCACTCAAGCGGGGAGATGAGGAGGCTGAGGAAGGAGCAGGGAGCAGGTCTAGGTCATACATCAAGGCCAAGACAGGGAACTGAGTCTGAACCATTCCTCTTCTTTCTTATGAAGACCGATGACCTGAAACAGGAAACAGCACGAGATTGGTGGGTCCTCCATTCCTGTCCCAAGGTCAACCCATTCTTCAATTTTCCCACAAATTTTCAAACACATTTATGTATCCTGGGTAGCAAATCCTCCCCCCGGCGGCTTCACTACCTGCCAGAAACATCCACCCCAAGATCGGTACACCCTGTATCACTACCTGTCCCCACTTGCCCAGGACGAGATGCAATGTAATTCCTCTCTGTTGTCTAGCAGCTAGAACCTG
>NW_005871616.1:535686-538518 GCF_000147115.1 Myotis lucifugus | reverse complement strand
TTTGACATTGGGACTGGATTCTCCAGCTTTGAGAATAAAGAATTCCCTGGTCCAAAGGACGCTGTATGCAGTGTGTTGTATAAAGTGACCCAATGTGTGTGTTTTGGAAATCCCAAGACATCTGGACTTTTGGGAGAAGGTGTATAGTTCAATTTATTAGAAAACTTTCAGTTGCGGGGAAAATAAACCTGTGGGCCCTGGGGGGTTTTAGGGGCTCTAAGACAAGACCATGTGACGTGGAACAGAACTGAGGGTGTACGGACAATGAAGGGATGAGGGCGTACCCCAGTGCTTGAGGAGCGGCTCTTCCAGGCCCCAGTGCGCCACCCTGCAGTCATAGAAATCCTCAGCCGAGGGAAGGAAAGTGAGGTAACTGAGCTTGAGGAAAGAGTGGTCACTCTTGGGGTAGAAGGTTGTCTCAGCAACGCCTTCGGCAACGGGGTGTCCATTGTATAACCAAGTGATGTTGATCACAGGAGGGAAGATGTTGTCCACCAGACAGATGAGGGTGTTGGGAATACCCGAGGTCACGGGAGATTTGGGAAACACAGCCACTTCAGGAATTTCTACAATGAAGACAAAACACTGGTTTGAATTTGGGACACCCGTGTCCTGAGTTACCTAATTAGTTTGGGTGGCCCTCCCGGTCCCAGCTCCCCAGCTGTTAGTGGGTATTCCCTGTGTCTTTTCAGACTCATTTTTACAGTAAGCAACAGCTTCCCCCTTTCCACCTGTTTATTAGATCAATTCTTTCACTGTTTCTTTTTTTATGGGCAGGACTGTCCAAAACTTCTACCTTGCCTTTTCCATCTTCTGAATGAGGAAGGTTAATGTGATTGTGTGACTTCAGAGGGATGCCATCATCTTCACCTCACATCCTGACCCGTCCTCTTCCTTTGGATCACTATGAAGCTCGGAACACTTTCCTCTCTTTGGGAACGCACAGGACACTGTGTGTGTGTGTGTGTGTGTGTGTGTGTGTGTGTGTGTGTGCGCGCACACTTCTTAGGCTAAGAAGCTGGGAACGTCCTCTTATTGGATTATAAGGAGTACTTTATGGAACCAGGAGGAGGGATGCTTAAAGAGTAAATGGATATGATGGGGACAGGGTATCTGGTAGGAAATGAAATAGAAAGGGGAAGAATTTATAGTATGCTGGGAAGAGCAGCTCTTCCAGGGAAAAGGGAGGTGAGACCTGGGATGTGAGAAGAGACAGAACTGGGGACACTCACCATTGGTGGCAGGTGTGAAGTTGGAATCTTTTATCAAGGTGTCCAAATTTCTTTTTGCCACAACAATGTTTTGCAGGGCATTCTGAGTTTCAAACTTGGTGAAATTGCTAAACTCAGGCAGCCGCCACACAGTTTCCCTCGTTTTCAGGTCCACATAGAACAGCTCATCTCCATCAAATTCATATGTGAACTGGCCAGAGGCGCCATACGTCTGGTAAACATTTGTGCCATAAGTGCCCACGTGGTCGGCTGGTGAGTGGCCATTCAGGAGCAAGGAGATATGAATGGGAAGGTGGAATATAGAGGGAGGGGAAAAGCTTTATTATACAAAAGCACAAGAAACTCTGTTCCATAGTGTAGGTTACATTGGCATGGTCTGCTATCAGTCCCTGTTTCTGTGTTATGTAGCTTAAGGTATCGAGATGTAAGCTCTTGACATGACCTCCTAACAACTTTCAGGCACATATAATGTCTTCCCATGATAACGTGTACTCCAGGAGGCATTGGGATGCTATGACTTGTTCCTGGTAGAGTCATGGTACATAGTAAGAATTCAGCCATATTTGCTAAATAAAAATAAATAAGTGCATTTAATTCTTAAGCTTATCTCTAATCACTTAATCTCCCCATACTGTCTTACCCTTACAAAGCATTCATCTTATTCTAACATACCATGGAGTTTATTTACTGATTGAATATATTTTTAAATTATCTGAGTTCTTTATGGGTAAGAACCTTGGTTTATGCTAAGCACCAGAGGAGTGCTTCAGACACACTCAGTGTCTGTTGAACTAATGAATCTCATTTGGAAAATGTTTTGGAGATTCCACTGTATTCTATATCTCTTCATTTCCCTCTGTTTTGCTGTAGGTCTCAGTAACTGTTGTCATTGCCATGACAAAGCAGGCAAAGTTCTGGCTCAGAGACTGAAAGGTAGAGGAATGAGCCCTAGACCAGGAAAGTGTGTGGAAAGGAGATGGAGAGCAGGGGGGTGAACGAGCCAGGTAATGGATCTGTTTTTACCTCTTTCTAGAGCTTTACTGGCTAGAGGTGACAGGGCTGCTGGTTTGGGCTGATACGCTGAGATTAACCTACTTGAAGTCCCTGGGTTTTCCATCGTGCATCATCCCAACTTTGTGGAACACACGGGAAGTGACACTCAGAATAATCGTGCTGTATCCCGGCACTTATATAGGTCTTTGTTTTTAATATACACATCTGTATACTTATTTTATTTGATCACGTGTTCTTTAGAACAATGAGTCAATCAATTAATTTTACATATGAGGAATCTGGAGATCAATGTAATGAATTGACTTGCTTAATGTCATCCAATCAATTCGTTTTATTTTTCCAATTGCAATTATCTTCAATAAAGTTTATCCTCCTCATTTTCTGAGCCCAAACCCAGAGTATAAATTATGTTGAAAACAGAAAATGAATGACTTGCTACTTTACATGTGGCACAAAACATTTATGGGGATGGTCATTGTAAGGAACTGGACAGCTAAAATGCAATAACTAATAGCTTTGAAAGAGTTTTGAGTGGGTTGGAAGATAGTAGGCGGCTCACAAACTGCTGTTTAAAAAGCAGTGTGTT
>NW_005871616.1:533391-535586 GCF_000147115.1 Myotis lucifugus | reverse complement strand
CACCCACACACCCACTGTGTTTTAGGTGATTGGGATCCAGGAGGAGCACAAGAGACAAAAGTTCTGCATTTAGGAAACTTCCTGTATTTTGGATCAGCTCTGTTCTCAAAAAGACCTCCACTAGTGGGAGCCAATTAACAACCCCCCCCCCCCCACCCGTTGTACTCCTTTAAGCAAGTTCTTCTCTCACTTTCTCAAAAGCACCCTAATTTTAAACGCCTGTATTTTCAAACATTGATGACACCCTATTGCTGTAAGGTCACGTGAAGTGCGCACTAACACTGCTCCCCTCCCAGTGCCTCTGCTCTCTGCACTGTGGCCTGCGATGGCTGCCTGTCTGAGCCGAAGCTGCGGACATGACGCACACCCAGGAGAACCGCCTGGGTTATGTGGGTCGTGAGCGTGGCTCCACCTGTGCAGGGTTGGCCCTGGAATTTTGGCAGAGATACTGGGAGCTGCTGGTGGTCTCATGTTTCATGTTCCCACTGACATGTGTCCGTGAACCTGGAGGTGTTTTCTGGTTCTATTAGAATCTACTCCGTTTACCACGAAGCCTCCATCTCTGCACAGAACACAGTTTTTTCCTCATATCGTTCTAAGCTACACTGCATCCTGGAGAAGTGTCCTGAGATGCTGGCAGCAGACCAAACACTTTGTTTGCAGACATTAGATTTCACCTATAATGATCTTCTTATTCATTTTAATCCATTTAGTGGGCTGGAGTTTTAAAGGCACAGGATCAGGGCACCATCAAACAGTAAGAGCCCGGTTTCAGAGGTCGCGTGGGATAAAGGGAAGTCCAGGCCAAATCCTGCCACCTGGCAATGGACCGTAGATGTGTGTGTGTGTGTGTGTGTGTGTGTGTGTGTATGCACGCACGTGTACACAGGTCAGGGGAGGTTGGGAAGGTTTGTTACTCTGACTTTCTGCCTGCCCCCCTGTTTCATCGATCTGTTATACATTTAGTCACTTCTTAGTTGCTTCTGAGGCCAGAATAGCAGCTTTACACTTAGCAATATAAAATTATCAGTAAGCTGACTAATAATGAATGAGTATGACATTGACCAACATAGAATCCCTTTTGTCTGATAGGGCAAAACATGCTTCTCTTGGTAATTTAGTGGAAGAAGATGCACTGTTAAATAATGTGAAAATTTCCAACAATTTGCTAGTATTCTGAAGCGTATTTTAGAAAATGTGATTTAATTTAGAATGTTGTAATTCAGTTGCATGTTATGTTAATTATCGCTGTTTCCACAGTGAGGATTTTCTGGGACCTCCTGTAACGGCAGTCAAGTTACTATGTTGATACAGTAAAAGTCTGTATTTTTTTTTAATGTGCTTTAAAATTTAAGTTTATCATTAGTTTTATTATTAATTCCAGGACCTCTTTATAGTCACAAATTGACCACTGTTGATGTCCTATCCTAACAGCAGAGGCTGGAGGGAACTGCCGATAAATACATAGACTCTGTAATAAAAAAGACTGAGATTAAAATACTCTATCTTGCCCAGCCAGTGTTGCTCAGTGGTTGAGCGTCGACCCATAAAGCAGGAGATTTAGGTTCAATTCCCAGTTAGGGCACATGCCCGGGGTTTCAGCCTCGATCCCCAGTAGGGGGCATGCAGGAGGCAGCCAAAGGATGATTCTGTCATCATTGATGTTTCTATCTCTCTCTCCCTCTCCCTTCTTCTCTCTAAAATCAATAAAGTTTAAAAGAACAAAACAAAAGCTTTAAAATACTCGCTCTTATTGTAAGCAATTGCATAACTTCAGACAATTTATGGACATTATTTTAACCCAGCATTCTTTTTTTTTTTTTTTTAAATATATTTTATTGATTTTTTACAGAGAGGAAGGGAGAGAGATAGAGAGTTAGAAACATCGATGAGAGAGAAACATCGACCAGCTGCCTCCTGCACATCTCCCACTGGGGATGTGCCCGCAACCCAGGTACATGCCCTTGACCGGAATCGAACCCGGGACCCTTCAGTCCGCAGGCCGACGCTCTATCCACTGAGCCAAACCGGTTTCGGCTAACCCAGCATTCTTAACTGTAAAATGAAAATGGTATGTCTCACCCCAGTAATTTGTTAATATTTTAAAAACTAAACTACATATGTAAGTATAGTTATTGAATTAGTAGGCATAGGTAGTTAAAAGATCCTCTTTTCCATCCATGCTGTTGCAAATG
>NW_005871616.1:530342-532272 GCF_000147115.1 Myotis lucifugus | reverse complement strand
TCTAATATAAAGTGGTGTTATGCAGTGTTTGTCTTTCTGTATCTGGTTTGTTTCACTCAGCATAGTATCCTCCCAGGTTCATCCATGTTGTAACAAATGCAGGTTTTCCTCTCTTTAAAAAAAAAGTATGATGTGTTTGTTTGTTTTTTGTTAATCCTTACCTAAGAATTTTTTCCATTGATTTTTAGAGAGAGAGTGGAAGGGGGGGGGAGGGTACATGCACATGAGAGAAGCGGGGGAGGAGAAAGAAAGAAACATAGATGTGAGGGAGACGTTGTTTGGTGTGATTGCTTCCTGCATGTGCCGGGAGGATTGAACCTGCAACCCAGGTACATGCCCTTGATCAGGAATCAAACCCATGACCCATTGGTGCCCAAGCCAATGTTCTAACCACTGGTAAGGGCAGTTTTCCTCCTTTTAAAAGATTGCATAGTATTTCATTGTATGTATTTACCACATTTTATTTATCCATTAATCTATCAATAGACATTTAGGTTGCTTCCATGTCTTGGCTGTTGTAAATAATGCTGCAAGAACAGAGAGATGCATGTATCTATTCAAATAAACTGACAAATAACATAGAGTCTGAGGCATGGAAACAAGGAACAGACTGACGAATGTCAGAGTGAACGGGGGAGGGGAGGAAAGAAGCGATTAACCAAATAATGTATATGTATATATGCATTGCCCATGGACACAGACAATAGGGTGGTGAAGGTCTGGGGCAGGGTGGGAACCAGGTAGAGGCGGGGCAGTGGGAGGAAATGAGGGGACATCAGTAATACTTTCAACAGTAAAAATTTAAAAAAGACAGGATCATACTAAAAGTGAGGACCAAATTACAAATTGACAATATATCCAAACTAAAACGAAACAAGGAACATTGCAAAATGGCATAAAAAAGAGTCCAGAGATTGACGACAAGATAAAATAGGTTAACAGGTAACAGTGATTGTACTGGGTTTCCTCTGATGCATAACAGATTACCACAAACCACAAGTAAAGTAACGCACATTTATTTTCCCACAGTTTCTGTGAGCCAGAATCCATTCACACCTTAACGTGCTCCTCTACTTGGGATGTTATCCTATCACATTTTCTACATAACAAAACCCCATCAAGGACAACCCGTCACCTTCACCATATTACTGGTTGGAAGCAGGTCACGTTTCCCGTTAACTTTCAAGGCAGGAGATTACCCAGGGGTCACCTTGAAGTGTGTCTCTTGGTTCCCTCTCTGGATTCTTGGTTCTCCTGAGTCATGCTTCTTTGCAGTAGCACTTGTTTGCAGCTTAGCAGTTTATCCACCTGCTTCCTGGAAAGAAAACTGGGGAGCTCCACAGCCTCCCCGTTTGTACTGTTGACAATTAAGTCCAGGCAGAAGTATGTCTTCAAAACTGTGTGACAGCCCTAACCGGTTTGGCTCAGTGGATAGAGCATCAGCCTGCGGACTGAAGGGTCCCAGGTTCGATTCTGGTCAAGGGCATGTGCCTTGGTTGCAGGCACATCCCCAGTGGGGAGTGTGCAGGAGGCAGCTGAATCAATGTTTCTGACCCTCCCTCTCCCTTCCCCTCTGTTAAAAATCAATAAAATATATTTAAAACAAAACAAAACAAAACAAAACAAAAAACTGTGTGACTTCTGTGGATTTTTTGAAATTCACTCTATTGGACAAAAGCCACATCAATTAATATGTTTGAGGCCATCACTTCTCTATGTTGATCATGCTGAGAAGTCTGAGGGACAACAACTGAGAAGACTGGTGAGGCGCAACTTCAATATCCTGAGAGGACTGGTGAGGTGATACCTCAACCTCCTGAGAGGACTAGTGAGGAGCACATTAAATCTGAGAGGGCAGGTCAGGCACACCTTCAAACTGAGAAGTAAATGAGGCCACCTTCAATATCCTGGGAAAACTTGTGAGCCAACA
>NW_005871616.1:524038-529180 GCF_000147115.1 Myotis lucifugus | reverse complement strand
AATGCAGCAGCTGCCAGAACAGTGGTGGTGGTGGGAGCCTCTCCCACCTCCTCAGTAGCGCTAAGGATGTCTGACTGCAGCTTAAGCCTGCTCCCTGCTGGCAAGTGGACATCCCCCAAGGCTGCCGGGCTGCCAGAGGGATGTCTGACTGCCAGCTTGGGCCCGATCCCCCAGGGTGCAGGCCTAAGCCTAGCAGGTGGACATCCTCTGAGGGGTCCCAGACTGCAAGAGGGCATAGGCCAGGCTGAGGGACCCCCTGCCGAGTGCACAAATTTTTGTGCACCTGGTCTCTAGTTATACATAAATGGACAGAAAGAAGACAGGAAACGGAGTTCATATCTAAAATGTTAGATGCTGGGAAAGACATGGAAAATAAAGGAGGCTAACTGAACACAAGAAGCTTGGTGTTGCTGGAAAGGCAGTGTGGGAGAGGAGGTTTGGGAGGTGGAAGAGAGACAAGGGAGAGGAGAAAATTGCGGCAGAAGCCAAGAGCAGTAATGAGGATGCTAGCAATCCCTGTGTGGATGATGAAAAATTCTCATTGCTACACTCTCAAAGAACTAAATTACATTTCAAAAAATTTCAGAGTTATATTTTGTCTTTCTTTTGATGTAAAACGGTGCTAAAGTACATTCCTTCTACTGGAAGTTCAAGATCCCTCTTTGCAGCTCTAAGGGTATTACCTGGGTGATGTTCACCAGTAGGTGGCGACACTGCACTTTCCCTTCTCCCTCCCTCTCACATCTGGACTGGGAGATGCCAGCATTCCTTCCTAGAGGGTGGCAGGCAGCCCATCCAGCTCTTATTTCCCTGACTGTTCCTTTCTTGTTTCCAAAATGTGATGCAACCTGACAAGCCGTTAGGGATGTTTGAGAAGCAAAGAAGCATGAAATGGAGCAGATCCTAACGCCTGCTTTTGCCTGGAGTCCAAGGAGCTTGGTCCTTTACATGTACTAACAGGTAAGAGATTAATACAACAAACCCACAGGCTCCAAGCACCTTCCTGCCTGCACTCTGGAGCAGGCCACTGTCCTTCCCGTGAGCTTTGGTGGTCCCCTGCCACCATCTAGTTCCTCCTTCATACCTCAGAGTGATGTTTTACTCTTTATTTAAAAACAGTCAGAAGAATATATCATATATTTTAAAAATTGAATAATTGTATTTTAATAAAATGATAAAAGCTCATTATGTCTTCCCAAACAGGAGCCCTTAACTCCAATGAAACACACACACACACACACACACACACGTATGATCAAGGAAGTATCCATACATTCCTATTCTATGAGGTGATTTTAACATGAACAGACCCTGAATTATATCAAAAGTGTTTTTTTTTGGGGGGGGGTAGTGGGCAGAATTTAAGGATCAATGAATTTTTAAGGATTAAAATCATACAAAGTTTGTTGACCAAAAGGAAATTAAGTTAGAAATCAATGCAAAAACATATTGCTAAATATTTGTAAACTTACACACTTCTTCTGCATAAAAAATGAGTCAGAGGAGAAATTAGAAGAGGACTTAGAAAGCATTTTGAGGTGAATGAAAGAGAACACAATGGATCACAATTTTTGCAATGCATCAGAAGCAGGGCTCCAATGGACAATGAAGCACAAGTGCTTATACTAGAAATGAGGAAAAATCTCAAATCAGTGGACTGAGATTCTTCCTTAGAACCTGGAAAATTGGTCCTAGCTGGTTTTGCTCAGTGGATAGAGCATTGGCCTGCGGACTAAAGGTTCCTGGGTTAGATTCTGGTCAAGAGCACGTACCTCAATTGCAGGCTCAATCCCCAGCCCTGGTCAGGCAACCAATCTCTCTAAAAATCAATGGAAAAATGTCCTCTGGTGAGGGTGAACAACAACAACAACAATAACAACAATAACAACAACCAAGAACAAGAACCTGGAAAATTGAATAGAAACTTAAGCCCAAATTAAGCAGAAGAAAATATAGAGCAGAAATCAATGGTATGAAAATCAGAAAAATAATAGAGAAAATCAATGAAACAATATAATTCTTAGAGAAGGTCACTGAAATTGGCAATCCTCTAGTGCAGTGGTCTGCAAACCACGGCTCGCGAGCCACATGCGGCTCGTTGGCCCCTTGAGTGTGGCTCTTCCACAAAATATCACGTGCAGGCGTGCACGTACAGTGCGATTGAAACTTCGTGGCCCATGTGCAGAAGTCAGTTTTCAGCCTGGGCGAGTCTATTTTGAAGAAGTGGCTTTAGAAGAAGTGGGGGGTGTTGGTCGGTCCTGTGACGGGAGACAAGGTGCAGGCGGGCTGCAGGATACGCAGTGCGGGGGTGGTGCGCACGATTCATGCTCGAGTTGAGTGAGCCAGGCAGTCAGCAGTCTCATTGTGCAGTGGTTAGTGCTAGTCATGTCCACAAATCACGCACGGGTGACAAAAGTACCTACTCGAAGCATAAAGTTACCTGTATTTTTCCAACCAGCTGCAAATCCTACAGGTATTTTTGTCATCAATTTAAGAATTGTAATTCTTTTGTGTTGGTGGCTTTATTATTATAAAATGAAACATTTTTTTAGGTGCCCTGTTTGACATGGCTACGAAGAAGAAGTAAAGAAAAACAGAAGACGAAAACCGTGAATTTAAAGTTGAATGGATCGAGACTTTCGAGTTTATTCAAAACTTAAATAGCCTTCCAACCTGTCTTATTTGTCAGGAAAAATTGGCGCATAACAAGAAATCAAATTTGGAGAGACACTTTACAACTAAACACATGTCATTTAGTACTAAATATCCTGTCGGTGAGGCAAGGAAGAAAGCAGTTGAGGAACTTCAGAAGAGTCAAGAAAAATCAAGTTCTTTATTTAATTACTGGATGCAATCTTCCAACAATATTAATATTGCAAGTTCTGTGGTTAGTCGAGAGGTTGCTAAGAGAAGAAAACCATATACAGATGGCGAATACATAAAAAGTTGTTTTATAAATGCATCTTAAGAGCTATTTCGGGATTTTAAGAACAAAGCAGATATTCTAAAAAAATTAAAGAGTTACCATTGTCTGCTAAAACAGTGAAAGATAGAACAGTCAAAATGTCTTCGAATATAACCAACAAGTCAAAGATCTTAAATTGGTTTCAGCTTTATCAAAAGCAGTTGATGAGTCTTGTGACATAAATGATACAGTGCAAGTTTCACTTTTTGTACAATTTATTTCATCTACAGCTCCTAAAGAAGAACTTTTAGGATTATTGCCACTCAAAGGTCAAACACGTGGGGAGGATATAGCAAATGCTGTAATTGAGTGCATTGAAAAACATCATATTCCACTCAATAAAATTGTCTCAATTTCAACCAATGGGTCGAAAAGTATGACCGGCGTAAGGAATGGGTTTGTTGCTATTTTGAAAGAAAAAATTAATCATGAGATACTTACTTACCATTGCATCATTCATCAAGAAGCGCTTTGTGTGCAGACATTTCCAGAAGAAATTTGCAAAGTTATGGAATTGGTGATTAAGATTATCAACTCCATTATAGCTAAAGCTCTTAATCCTCACCAATTTAAAGAATTTTTAGTTGAGATGGAGAGTGAGTACGCAGATCTTCTGCTGCATAACAAGGTAAGTTGGTTATCAAGAGGAAACATTTTGAAACGTTTCTCTTCCCTATTAACAGAAATTAAGGCATTTCTCCTTGAGAAGGGTGTTCACTATCCAGAACTAACTCACGATCAGTGGATCCAAAAATTTTATTTCATGGTAGATGCTACATCTCATCTAAATCAGCTTAATCGTAAACTACAGAAAAAAGGAAACACAGTTTTTTCGATGTTAGAAGAAGTTATTTCATTCGAAGACAAATGATCTCTTTTTGCTCAAGATTTTGAAAGAGAAACTTTGATTCACTTTCAAAACCTGTTGAAACATCACCAAGAAAATAATTCTGATATTGACATTTGCTATTTCAAAACAAAACTTTTAAATATGAGGGAAGCTTTTCTCAACAGGTTTCAGGAATTCAGAAACAGCAAAGCAACATTAGCCTTTGTTAAAAAACCTCTCAATGCTACTGTAACAGAATTAAATTTTCTCCCTTTAATATTGACATTGGCAACTTTGAAATGCAATTGCTGGATTTAAAAAACAAAGAACTGTGGAGCTTGAAGTTTGAATGTCTTTGTGCTAATATAGAAATATTGGAGAAAAACAAATGTGAACTTAGTTCACAGCACAAGTGGTCTGCTTTGAAAGACCTGGAGAAGAAAGATATGTTGATTTTTAACACCTGGAATAGTATTCCTGGCTCATATAATCAACTGAAAAAACTAGTGTTTGCTGTTCTTTCCTTATTTGGGTCTAAATATTTATGGGAACAATCATTTTCTTTTGTTAAATCTTTAAATTCTTTATTAGTTAAGGACTTACAAATGTGTCCTCACTCCCCCCCATTAACCCCCATCCCCTTCCCCACTCATGCTCTCATCCCCCTGTTGTCTGTGTCCATTGGTTTGGCTTATATACATGCATACAAGTCCTTTGGTTGATCTCTTCCCCTTACCCCCACCCTCCCCTACTTTCTTTCTGGGAATTAATAGTCTGATTGCTGTTTCTCTGTCTTTGGATCTGTCCCTGTTCATCAGTCTATGTAGTTCTCTATAGTCCACAAATGAGTGAGATCATGTGATATTTATCTTTCTCTGACTGGCTTATTTCACTTAGCATAATGCTCTCCAGTCCCATCCAAGCTGTTGCAAAAGGCAAGAGTTCCTTCTTTTTTACCGCAGCGTAGTATTCCATCGTGTAGATGTACCACAGTTTTTTAATCCACTCATCTGTTGATGGGCACTTAGGCTGTTTCCAAATCTTAGCTATGGTAAATTGTGGGGCTATGAACATGTGGGTGCATATATCCTTTCTGATTGGTGTTTCTGGCTTCTTGGGATATATTCCTAGAAGTGGGATCACTGGGTCAAATGGGAGTTCCATTTTTAGTTTTTTGGGGAAGCTCCATACTGTTCTCCACAGTGGCTGCACCAGTCTGCATTCCCACCAGCAGTGCAGAAGGGCTCCTTTTTCTCCACATCCTCTCCAACACTTGTTGTTTGTTGATTTGTTGATGATAGCCATTCTGACAGGTGTGAGGTGATACCGCATAGTCGTTTTGATTTGC
>NW_005871616.1:517983-523509 GCF_000147115.1 Myotis lucifugus | reverse complement strand
CCATTTGAGTTTATTTTGTGTATGGTGTGAGTTGGTGGTCTAGTTTCATCTTTTGCATGTATCTGTCCAATTTTCCCAACACCATTTATTGAAGATACTGTCTTGACTCCATTGTATGCTCTTGCCTCCTTTGTTGAATATTAATTGGGCATAATGCTTTGGGTCAATTTCTGGGTTCTCTATTCTATTCCATTGATCTATATGTCTGTTCTTGTGCCAGTACCAGGCTGTTTTAAGAACAGTGGCTTTGTAATACAGCTTGATATCTGGTATTGCGATCCCACCTACTTTGTTCTTTCTCAGGATTGCTGCAGCTATTCAGGGTCTTTTTTTATTTCAGATGAATTTTTGGAACATTCGTTCTAGATCTGTGAAATATGCCGTTGGTAATTTAATGGGTAGTGCGTTGAATCTATAGATTGCTTTGGGTAGTATGGACATTTTGATGATGTTGATTCTACCAATCCATGAACACGGTATGTTCTTCCATCTGTTTATGTCTTCCTCTATCTCTTTTTTCAGTATCCTGTAGTTTTTCCACATATAAGTCTTTTACCTCGTTAGTTAAGTTTATTCCTAGGTATCTTAATTTTTTTGGTGCAATGGTAAATGGGATTGCTTTTTTAGTCTCCCTTTCTGTAAGTTCACTATTGGTGTATAGAAACGCCTTAGATTTCATGGTGTTAATTTTGTATCCTGCCACATTGCCAAATTCATGTATTAAGTCTAGTAGTTTTTTGATGGAGTCTATAGGGTTTTGTATGTATAATATCATGTCATCTGCAAATAAGGACAGTTTTACTTCCTCTTTTCCGATTTGGATGCCTTTTATTTCTTCTTCTTGCCTAATTGCAATGGCTAGTACTTCCAGTACTATGTTGAACAGGAGTGGTGAGAGGGGGCATCCCTGTCTTGTTCCTGTTTTTAGGGGAAATGGTTTTAGTTTTTGCCCATTGATTATGATGTTGGCTGTGGGTTTGTCATATATGGCTTTTATTATGTTGAGGTATGATTCTTCTATTCCTACCTTGCTGAGAGTTTTTATCAAGAAAGGGTGTTGAATTTTGTCGAAAGCTTTTTCTGCATCAATTGATATGACTATGTGGTTTTTATCTTTCAATTTATTTATGTGATGAATCACGTTTATTGATTTGCAGATATTGTACCATCCTTGCATCCCTGGGATGAATCCTACTTGGTCATGGTGTATGATCTTCCTGATGTATTGCTGGTTCTGATTTTCTAGAATTTTGTTGAGGATTTTGGCATCCATGTTCATGAGGGATATTGGCCTATAATTCTCTTTCATTGTGTTGTGTTTACCTGGTTTTGGTATTAGGGTGATGCTGGCTTCATAGAATGAGCTGGGAAGTGTTCCTTCTTCTTAAATTTTTTGGAATAGTCTGAGGAGTACATGTTTTAGTTCTTCCTTGAATATTTGGTAAAACTCCCCTATGAAGCCATCTGGCCCCGGGCTTTTGTTTGCTGGGAGCTTTTTGATGACTGCTTCAATTTCTTCCATCGTTATTGGCCTGTTGAGATTTTTAGAATCCTCTGGATTGAGTTTTGGAAGATTGTATTTTTCTAGGAATATGTCCATTTTCTCCAGGTTGTCTAGTTTGTTAGAGTAGAGTTGTTCATAGTATTTTTTTTAACAATTCTTTGAATTTCTGAAGGGTCTGTTGTTATTTCACCTCTTTCATTTCTGATTTTGTTTATTTGGGTCCTCTCTCTTTGCTTCTTGGTGAGCCTGGCTAGAGGCTCATCAATCTTGTTTATCCTTTCAAAGAACCAGCTCTTGGTTTCATTGATCTTTTGTATTTTTTTTTTGTCTCTATGTAATTTATTTCTGCTCTGATTTTTATTATCTCCTTTCTTCTGCTCACTCTGGGCTTTTTTTGTTGTTCTCTTTCTAATTCTTTGAGTTGTAGAGTTAAATGATTTACTGTCGTTTTTTCTTGTTTTTTTGAGGTAGGCCTGTAGTGCTATAAACTTCCCTCTCAGGACTGCTTTCATTGTGTCTCATAGATTTTTGGTTGTTGTACCGTTATTATCATTAGTTTCCTGGGTGTTTCTAATTTCTTCTTTTATCTCACTGGTAACCCAATCATTATTTAGTAGCATGCTATTCAGCTTCCAAGTGTTTGAGTTTTTTGGATTGTTTTTATTGTGGTTTATTTCTAATATTATGCCCTTGTGATCTGAGAAGATGCTTGGTATGATTTCAATCTTCTTGTATTTGGGAAGACTTTGCTTGTGACCCAATATGTGGTCTATTTTTGAAGATGTCCCATGTGCACTTGAGAAGAACGTATATTCCATGGCTTTGGGGTGAAATGTTCTGAAGATGTCAATTAGGTCCATCTGATCTAGTGAGTCATTTAGGATTGCTGTTTCTTTGCTGATTTTTTGTCTAGAGGATTTATCCAGTGATGTCAGTGGTGTGTTTAAGTCCCCTACTATGATTGTGTTGTTGTTGATCTCTCCTTTGTTATTTTCCAGGAGGTTTTTTATGTATTTGGGTGCTCCTCATTGGGTGCATATATGTTTATAAGGGTTATATCCTCTTGTTGTATTGGTCCCTTTAATATTATGAAGTGGCCTTCCTTATCTCTTGTTATGGCCTTCACTTTGAGGTCTATTTTGTCAGATATAAGTATTGCTACCCCAGCTTTTTTTTTTCATTTCCATTTGCCTGAAATATATTTTTCCATCCCTTCACTTTCAGCTTGTGTGAGTCTCTTTTTCTGAGGCGGGTCTCTTGTAGACAGCATATATATCGCGGGTCATGTCTTTTTATCCATTCAGCCACTTGATGTCTTTTGATTGGAGCGTTTAGTCTGTTTACATTTAAAGTTATTATTGAAAGATATGTGCTTGGATTCATTTCTATTTTCGTGCCTGTGTTCTATCCTACCTTTATATTTCTTCTTTTTTTTATGTTTTTTTAATTTTTCGCTAAAAGTATTACAAAGGGTATTACATAAGTGTCCTCCCCACCCCGCCCTTGACAAACCCCTGCCCTCCCTTACCCCCCAGTGTCTTATGTCCATTAGTTATGCTTATAAGGATGCATACAAGTCCTTCGGTTGATCTCTTACTCCCCTCCCTCCTGTCCCCCAACCCTCCCTGGCCTTCCCACTGCAGGTTGACAATCAGTTTGAGGCAGCTCTGCCTCTGTATCTATTATTGTTCAAAAGTTTGTAATGGTCTTTATTATCCATGAATGGGTGAGATCATGTGGTATTTTTCCTTCATTGACTGGCTTGTTTCACTTAGCATAATGCTCTCCAGTTCCATCCATGCTGTTGCAAATGGTAAGAGTTCCTTCTTTTTTACAGCAGCATAGTATTCCATCATGTAGATGTACCACAGTTTTCTAATCCATTCATCTACTGATGGACACTTAGGCTGTTTCCAGATCTTAGCTATGGTGAATTGTGCTGCTATGAACATATGGGTGCATATATCCTTTCTGATTGGTGTTTCTGGTTTCTTGGGATATATTCCTAGAAGTGGGATCACAGGGTCAAATGGGAGTTCCATTTCCAATTTTTTGAGGAAGCTCCATACTGTCTTCCATAGTGGCTGCACCAGTCTGCATTCCCACCAGCAGTGCACAAGTGTTCCTTTTTCTCCACATCCTCTCCAGCACTTGTCGTTTGTTGATTTGTTGATGATGGCCATTCTGACAGGTGTGAGATGGTACCTCATTGTTGTTTTGATTTGCATCTCTCGGATGATTAGTGACTTTGAGGATGTTTTCATATGTCTCTTGGCTTTCTGAATGTCCTCTTTTGAAAGGTGTCTATTTAGATCCTTTGCACATTTTGTGATTGGATTGTTTATCTTCCTTTTGTTAAGTTGTATGAGTTCCCTATAGATTTTGGAGATTAGGCCCTTATCAGATATGACATTGGCAAATATGTTTTCCCACGCAGTGGGTTTTCTTGTTGTTTTGTTGATGGTTTCTTTTGCTGTGCAGAAGCTTTTTATTTTGATGTAGTCCCATTTGTTCATTTTCTCTTTAGTTTCAACTGCCCTCGGAGCTGTATCAGTGAAGAAATTGCTTTGGCATATGTTTGAGATTTTGTTGCCTTTGTATTCTTCTAGAATTTTTATGGTTTCCTGTCGTACATTTAAGTCCTTTATCCATTTTGAGTTTATTCTTGTGTATGGTGTAAGTTGGTGGTCTAGTTTCATTTTCTTGCATATATCTGTCCAATTTTCCCAACACCATTTATTGAAGAGACTATCTTGGCTCCATTGTATGTTCATGCCTCCTTTGTCAAAAATTAATTGAGCATATTGATTCGGGCTAATTTCTGGACTCTCTATTCTATTCCACTGATCTATATGTCTGTTCTTGTGCCAGTACCAGGCAGTTTTGAGAACAGTGGCTTTGTAATACAGCTTGATATCTGGCATTGAGATCCCACCTACTTTGTTCTTTCTCAGGATCGCTGCAGCTATTCGGGGTCTTTTTTTATTCCAGATGAATTTTTGGAGAGTTCGTTCTAGATCTTTGAAGTAGGCCATTGGTATTTTAATGGGAAGTGCGTTGAATTTATAGATTGCTTTGGGTAGTATGGACATTTTAATGATGTTGATTCTACCAATCCAAGAACATGGTATGTTCTTCCATCTCTTTATGTCTTCCTCTATCTCTTTTTTCAACGTCCTGTAGTTTTCTGAGTAGAGGTCTTTTACCTCTTTAGTTAAGTTTATTCCTAGGTATCTTAATTTTTTTGGTGCGATGGTAAATGGGATTGTTTTTATAATCTCTCTTTCTGAAAGTTCACTATTGGTGTATAGAAATGCCTCGGATTTCTTGGGGTTAATTTTGTATCCTGCTACATTGCCAAATTCCTGTATTAAGTCTAGTAGTTTTTTGATGGAGTCTCTAGGGTTTTGTATGTATAATATCATGTCGTCTGCAAATAAGGACAGTTTTACTTCCTCTTTTCCGATTTGGATGCCTTTTATTTCTTCTTCTTGCCTAATTGCAATGGCTAATACTTCCAGGACTATGTTGAACAGGAGTGGTGAGAGTGGGCATCCCTGTCTTGTTTCTGTTCTTAGGGGAAATGGTGTTAGTTTTTGACCATTGAGTATGATGTTGGCTGTGGGCCTGTCATATATGGCTTTTATTATGTTGAGGTATGATCCTTCTATTCCCACTTTGCTGAGAGTTTTTATCAAAAATGGGTGTTGGATTTTGTCGAATGCTTTTTCTGCATCAATTGATATGACCATGTGGTTTTTTTCTTTCAATTTGTTTATGTGATGTATTACGTTTATTGATTTACAGATGTTGTACCATCCTTGCATCCCTGGGATAAATCCTACTTGGTCATGGTGTATGATCCTTCTGATGTACTGCTGGATCCGATTTGCTAAGATTTTGTTGAGGATTTTGGCATCTATGTTCATGAGGGATATTGGCCTGTAATTCTCTTTCATTGTGTTGTCTTTACCTGGTTTTGGTATTAGGGTGATGCTAGCTTCATAGAATGTGTTTGGAAG
>NW_005871616.1:511028-516829 GCF_000147115.1 Myotis lucifugus | reverse complement strand
TGATTGTATTGTTGTCGATCTCTCCCCTGATATCTTCCAGGAGTTTTCTTATGTATGTGGGTGCTCCTGCATTGGGTGCATATATGTTTATCAGGGTTATATCCTCTTGTTGTATTGATCCCTTTAGTATTATGAAGTGGCCTTCCTTATCTCTGGTTATGGCCTTCACTTTGAGGTCTATTTTGTTGGATATAAGTATTGCTACCCCAGCTTTTTTTTCATTTCCATTTGCCTGAAAGATATTTTTCCATCCCTTCACTTTCAGTCTGTGTGAGTCCCTTCTAATGAGGTGGGTCTCTTGTAGACAGCAAATGTATGGGTCATGTTTTTTTATCCATTCAGCCACTCGATGTCTTTTGATTGGACCATTTAGTCCATTTACATTTAAAGTTATTATTGAAAGGTACTTGTTTGTAGCCATTTCTATTTTTTTGTGGCTGCTTTCTTTCTGGGCTTTTTATTTCTTCTTTTTACACCATTCCCTTTAGCATTTCTTGCATTGCTGGCTTGGTGGTAATGAACTCCCTTAGCCTTTTTTTGTCTGTGAAGCTTCTTATTTCCCCTTCAATTTTGAATGATAGCCTTGCTGGATAGAGTATTCTTGGATTCAGTCCTTTGCTTTGCATCACTTTGTAAATTTCTGACCATTCTTTTCTGGCCTGATGTGTTTCTGTTGAGAAATCGTTTGATAATCTGATGGGGGATCCTTTGTAGGTAACTCTCCTTTTCTCTCTTGCAGCTTTTAAGATTCTCTCTTTGTCTTGTACATTTGCCATCATTATTATGACGTGTCTTGGTGTTGGTCTTTTGGGGTTCATCTTGCCTGGGACTCTCTGTACTTGTGTAACTTTTTTCTTCCCCATATCTGGGAAGTTTTCTGTCATTATTTCTTCAAATAGATTTTCTAATCCTTGCTGCTCTTCTTGTCCTTCTTTCAGCCCTATTATGCGTATGTTACTTCGTTTCATGTTGTCCCAAAGCTCCCTTAGGCTCTCCTCCTGTTTTTTAATTTTTTTCTCCAGTTGCTGTTCAGATTGAGCTTGTTTCTCTGCCTTATCTTCTAACTCACTAATTCGGTCTTCTGCTTCTTCTAGTCTGCTGTTGAAACTTTCCATGGTGTTTTTGATTGTAGCTATATCACTTTTCATTTCTTCCTGATTCTTGCATAGGTTGTTGATTTTCTCATCCATCCGGTGAATGAATTGTACAACCATTATTCTGAATTCTTTTTCTGTCATGTTGCATGCTTCAACTTCATTAATTTCCTTTATTGGCGACTCCTCATTGTCTTTCCTTTGGGTGTTGTGTCGTTTCTTCATTCTGATTATCTCCTGATGGTTCAAACGTCGAGTTGTGTGGGCCTGGGCCGTGTGCAGTGGGAGCCTCACACCACCCTAGTGTCACTGAAGAGCTCTGACACTAAGATGTTTTGTTGTTGTGGGTTGGTGGGAACCAGGCTTGCTCAGAGTCAGTGTTGCCAGCGCTCAATGTGGGCTCATGCACGCTGTTAGAATCAGGGACCCTGCCTGCACCATGCTGAAACAGAGACCCCCCTGGAGCGTGTTGAAAATCAGCGCCCCCTAGCGTGTGCCAGGAGTCAGAGTTCCCCAAAAATCCAGTATCAGAGTCTCTGTTGTTTCGTGCAACCTCCCATTGAGAATCAGGGTCCCTGTGTGCCCTTGCACCAAGAATTGGAGTCGCTGGCTCTTAGTATGAATGCACAGGGAATCAGGGATCTCAGGTGCAGGTGATAAGAAACACAGGCAAGTCACTGGTGCTTGTTGCTGCCTCCTGCCCAGAGAATCGGGGTCCCTGGGCCTACGCTACATGGGACAAATTCCCGGTGTTCCCGCGATTGCTCCCAGCCCAGGGCTCTGAAGCTGGCATTGCACGCAGGATCAGTTCCTGGTGTTCCTGCGTTTGCTCCCAGCCCAGGACTCCTGAACCCCGCACTATGGGGATCAGTTCCAAGGTGCTCACGCACTTCCAGGCTTAAGTTCCGGTAGCAGCACTGAGGCCCGGGCAAGGGGTGGGTCTATCAGTTACTATGGCACTGCCCGAGAGCCTGTGGGGAGTGGGATGGGCTCTGTTACTCACGGATATTCCGCGGGGATTTCTGAACTTTTGGTGTCCGCAGGTCTGTAGCTGTGGTCACGGGTCTCTGTCCCCAGTGGCTGCAGGGTCCTGGTATGCGTCTGAGATCAGACTGGGTGGTGCTGAGGCCAGGATCCTAGTCTCAAGCAGCTCTGTTTCCCAAGATAGTGTGGTCGCTGTGCCGCCGCCTAAGACTGCCCGGTTTAGCAGCCCCTTAGAAGTCCTGCAGAATCTAACTGTCCCTAGCTCATACACACACACACACACACCACACACGTCCACACACTTCTCTATCACTTCCTTGCGCTCTCACACTCTCTCCCTCCCTACCTTCCTGCCAGTCGTCATTTTTTTCTCAGGAACAATCATTTTCAAGCATGAACCTTATTCAAGAGTAAATTGAGAAGTCATCTTATTGATGAGAACCTGGAATTGTGCCTAAAATTAAAAACAACAACATACAAACCTGACTTACCCAAACTTTCCAAGGAGATGCAAGGCCATTGTTCACATTAGTGTTTGTCAGTCATTGTCATGATTTAATTTTATGGATATTGTAAGGTAAATTGTAAGGAATTTAATTTTATCAATAAATAATATCGTTATTAAGTATGATATCAAGTTTTATTCAACATACCTATAGTTTAACTAAAACTTAAAACTTTAAGTAAAGTTTATTAAGTTAATTTTAGGGAACATTGTGGAGTGAAAGAAGATGTAGTGTCGAGGATTGATAAAGGTACGTTGAGATGGTTTGGACATATAGAGAGGATAAACGAAAGGAGATAGACGAAACAAGTATACAAGATGAGTGTGGATGGGAGAGTTGGAAGGGGTCGACTTCAGCGAACGTACCTCAATCAGATTGATGACGTTTTTAGCAAAGGCCAGCTTAGGAGTACCCTAATTAAGTTAATAACAATGTACCTACCTATATAGTTTAAGTTTAAAAAATTTGGCTCTCAAAAGAAATTTCAATCGTTGTACTGTTGATATTTGGCTCTGTTGACCAATAAGTTTGCCAACCTCTGCTCTAGTGAGATTGAACAGGAAGAGAGAAAACACAATTCACAAATAACAAGAATGAGAGAAGAGCCATCCCTGCATATTGTGCAGAAATTAAGATGAGAATTAAATACTGTATGAAAAACTTTATCCTTATAATTTGGACCACGCAGTGGTTCTCAACCTTCTGGCCCTTTAAATACAGTTCCTCATGTTGTGACCCAACCATAAAATTATTTTCGTTGCTATTTCATAACTGTAATGTTGCTACTGTTATGAATCATAATGTAAATATCTGATATGCAGGATGGTCTTAGGCGACCCCTGTGAAAGGGTCGTTTGACCGCCAAAGGTTGAGAACTGCTGACTTAGAGGAATGGAAAAACTCCTTGAAAAATACAAACTACCAAAGGTCAGTAAAGAAAATGGAATGACCCCAAACAGCCTGTATCTAATACAGAAATTAAAGGTTTGTGCTGGGGTCCAACCCCAGCAGGTCCAGGGGTCCCCAAAGGTGTGGACGGAGTCAGTGAAGAAGGAATGACACGGGGACAGCGTTCAGTTGATCAGCAGCCTAGCCAGGACCTCTAGCCAAGTTCTGGTTAGGCTCTCCAGCAAAGTTCTGGCTAGGAACTCCAGCGAAGTTCTGGTCAGGATCTGATGTTTATTGTCTTGTTACATCTGTATTTATACCAGTTGATTTTAATCCTGTCAATTTCTATTGCAAAGGTTAGGGCGTTTCTTATCTCCATTCCAGGGAGTAAAGATTATGTAGCTTAAGCGTGATTGTTTGTAGTTAAAGTGATTAACTACCCGCCTGGCACTTAGTTAAGGGGTTGTATCCCCTCCCTAACCTCAGGGAAAAATCCCCACCTGGGGAAACAACCTTTCTCGGAGAGGTGACCTTGGTTAAAACACATGGCGCTAAGGAGAGCACACATATTAAGAACAATATGCTATATATGCCAAGTCCCTTGAAACATATGCTGTGCAGATGTTTCTTTCCTGCAGCGACTGTGTCAAGCAGCAAGGATGGACCGGCTTCCGGCAAATTCCCCCTTTTTTATTTTTTAAATGACAGCGCATGCAAATCAGTGGCCACCTCTCAGATTGGGCCGTTTAAGACTCGGAAGAAGACTGGCAAGCAATGACAGTGAGCATAGCTATAAACATAGTGGATGGAGCGCACAAGGAGCCCCGTTCCTGTAGAAGGTTGCCGGCCTCTTCAGTGAAGGGATTTCAGCTGTCCTCAAGTTGTTGGTTTGATTGTCTTTGTTGGTCTGGCTAGTGGGCGGCGTCACTGGCGACGGGTTTCCCGAAGCGTCAGCGAGTTGAAAGGCTGCATCAAAGGGTCCATCAGGGCCATGCTTGATGGCGGTGTCGGTGTCCGGAGAGGAGTCAGCTGTGCCCTCTGGGTCAACTGATATGGATAATACTGGGGAGGAGGAGGATGAGGTGGAGAAGGAGGGTGGTGTGACATAAGGTCGGATTAGACAGTCTGGAATCCACACAGGTAAGTCTGCATCCTGTGGAAATATACAAGCATCTCCTCTCCCCCAGGTTAAAAGTACATCAGGTCCCTTCCAGGCTCCTATAAGTAAGTCTTTCCATTTGATGAAATAAGTGAGTTTCTGCTAAATGAAAGTTTCTTTTGCTGATTTACTCAGAGTCCTCAGACTTGGCTGAGAGAGTAGCTTCCACTTCTTGCTTTTCCACCATATGTTGGGCCTCAGTTGTTAACTTCTTCAGCTGACCCCATGTTAGCACCTCAGTCCCTTGCATAGCCTTCATTTTCTTCTTTTTTCTGCTTTTCTGTCATCAGGGCAACTCTAAGTCTTTGGAACGATGGGACAAGGAGCTTCTCTGGGTCCATTGTGGTGATGTACGTAATGCATTTACTCAATCCAAGGCAGGCATTAAAAAGAAAAACCCCAAATGCTCTCTTGTATCCATTTTAAGAGTAGGATTGGCGCTTTCCACTACTACTTGAGTCCTGATCTATCACCCCAGGGAGAGCTTTCCAATCCTTCACTTTTCCGGGGTGGAAAGGCTGCAGTGGGGTTACGGATAAGGCTCTGTGGGCCTACCTTCTCCCATGCCTTTACATTTACCTTTCCTTTCTCAGAAAAGCATGGACATACTTCTTGTATAAACCGTTCCGTCTGACTGGGAGTAACCTTAACTCCTCTGCTAGCAAGCATATGTGTTAAAAAATCAATAGAGTCTTTTTTCTTTGGACTCAGTATGGCACATCTTCTCAATCTAAGTTCTGTACTATCCAACTTCTTACCCTATTTATCCTCTATAGGGGGGTCTGCAGCACCCTGGTGGAGTCCTATCCGTCCCGAGTGTGGGGGTTCTCAATGGGGGGGGGCTTACCTAGGGGAGTCCCTGTTTGGGCACCATCTGTTGGGGTCCAGCCCCAGCAGGTCCAGGGGTTCCCCAAGGTGTGGACGGAGTCGGTGAAGAAGGAATGACACAGAGACAGCCTTCAGTTGATCAGCAGCTTAGCCAGGATCTCCAGCCAAGTTCTGGTCAGGATCTCCAGTGAAGTTCTGGTACAGGTTCTGAGCCAGCGTTCACAGCTGGGTTCTCTTGTCAGGGTCTCCTGCCAAGTTCTGTCTAGGTTCTCTAGCCAAATTCTGTAGCCAGGTTCTGTCCAGGATCTTTTGCCATGTTCTCTTGCTAGGTTCTGTCTCTAG
>NW_005871616.1:507416-510860 GCF_000147115.1 Myotis lucifugus | reverse complement strand
GGAAAAATCCTACCTGGTGAAAAACTTTTCTCGTCGAACGAGCTTGGTAAACACATAGCACCAAGAAGGTGAGCAACATATTAGACAGTATGCCATATATGCCAGGTCCCTTGAAACAGCAAGGATGGACAGGGTCCCGGCAGGTTTGCAGCTGAAAACCTCCTGAAAAGCATATGCCAGGCTCAGGTGTTTTCACTGGTAAACTCTTCGAAGCATTTAATGAAGATGTAACACCATTGCATAAATTGTTCCAAGAACATACAAGGGACGGGGGTGGGAGGGGGGGTGGGGCGGGGCACACATCTCAACTCATTCTCATTACCCTTATGAGAGAAGTTAACTTGAAATGCAGGTGGATAGGCAGGGTCCCGTGGGAAACAAAGGCAGGTGGAACATAGGCAGGGGCAGACAGGGCATTTTGAGCAGCCTAACCACAGGAACCACCACGCAGGAATAATAAAATGTTTCTGGACTCAAAGGGGGAGCATGGGAAAACAAGGGGGGGCGGCTTGCAACAATAAGGCCAACTGACACAGAAACAGGAAGTTCAGCATAGGAACAGAAAGAACACAGAAACAGGGAAAGTTCAGGTCAGTTGCTGGGCAGGAACAATTGAGGGAATCAATCAGGTGACGACAGGGATAGAAATAGAGCAGGCTTGTAGCACACATATACCCCATGGACTATAAGGCTTAAGGGGTGTGTGTGTGGCAGCTTATTATTAGGCCCCCTCCCGTGAGGGGAGTCTGAATCTGCTTGTAATAAATTTTCCACGCTTTTGCTTAAATCTTCTGGTCCATGGAGCTCATTTTTTGGTTTTGCGAGACACGACCCTGGGAAAAACCCTCAGTTTACCGTTCTGGTTATCACTTACCCCCAATCAAAGACTAGAAATCAAAGAAGAAAAAGCTATAAACCAATATCTCTCATAAGCATAGATGCAAACATTCTCAACACAATTTTTAGCAAATTAAACCCTCTTTGTAAAAAGAATGATACAGCATGACCAAGTGGAGCATGTACAAGGAATGCAAAGTTGCTTTAGCATTCAAAAACCAATCAATGTAGTTCACCATATTTTCAGATGAAAACAAAACCAGAAATATTTGGCTCAATTAATGCAAAAATATGTTTGACAAACACTTATTCCTGACAGAAATGTTTAGGAAGCAGGAATAGAACACACTTTCCCAGTCTGAGAATTGGATCTTAAAAAAGCCTACAGCTACCGTCAAACTTACTGGTGAAAAAATGAATGCTTTCCCTCTAAGACTGAGACCAAGGCAAACTTTTCTGCTCTCAACACTTGTAGTCACTATAATACAGAAGGTAGACCCAGTGCAAAAAGCAAGAAAACTAAATAAGGGTCATGCTAATTGGAAAAAACAAAATAAAACTGTATTATAGATAACAATGGATATTATGATGTGGCGATTAGCTAACTGTTCTGTTAAAGGGCGAGACAGTAAACATTTTAGGCTTGGTTATTTAAGACTCAAAATCAAGGATATTATGTGGATACTTATATATAGCAATTGAAAATGCAACCCTTTAAAGATGTAAAACCATTTTTAACCCATACGTGGTACAAAAACAATGGTTTGCTGGTTTTGGCTCACTGGCCATAGTTTGTAAATTCCTATAATAGAACATTTTATGGACTCTACAAAAAAATCCAGTATAAGCAAAAAGTTAGTCTAGCAAGGTAGTAGGATTATCAATTTTATATCTATATATATACTAGCAATGAATAATAAATTAATATTTATAACCTTTATTTACAATATCATCAAAAATATAAGCCATTCAAGGATAAACTTGATAGAAGATGTGTACAATCTGTAAACTGAAACTACAAAGTATTATTGAGAGAAATTAAAGGATACCTAAATTAATGGCGACGTACACCATGTTCAAAGCCTGAAAGAATCAATATTGGCAATATATCAATTCCTTTTTTATTGATGAGTAACTTCAACACAATTTTAATCCAAATTATATAGATTTATTAAAGAAATTGATGTTTACTCTTAAATTTACATGAAATGCAAATGTCGTATAATAGTAAAAGCAATTTTAAAAAAGAAGGATAGCCCTGGCTGGTGGCTCAGTTGGTTGAACATCCTCCAGTGCACCTAGAGGTGGAAAGTTGGATTCCTCATCAGGACACATGTCCAGGTTGCAGGCTCAATCCCCAGTAGGGGCATGTGCAGGAGGCAGCCACTTGATGTTTCTCCTTCTCTCTCTCTCACTCTCCCTTCCTCTCTCTTTTTCTAAAATCAATAAGAACATAATTTTAAAAATTTAAAAACAGAAGGATCAAGTTGAGGGTTTATATTTCCTTATTTGAAGACATTTGTGTATAGATACATTAGTATAGTGTGGTATTTGTGTAAAGATATATAGGCAATTGGAACAGAATAGAGGTTCCAGAAGTAGACCTGTATGTATATAATCAACTTTTGACAAAGGTGACTAGGCAATTCAATAGGGAAATTAAAAATCTTTTAAACAAATGATACTGAGACAAGTGGATACACAGGAATTGAACCTAGGCCCTTATTCCACACTCAATATATACCAGGCATTGCATTAGTACTGAGAACACAGAGATGTCCATGCAGACTTTGCTCTTAGGGAACTGCCTAAGAGCTTAATCAGCAGCAACAATGCTAATTTGTTACCATACAAAAATGAACTCAAAATGGATCGTAGCCTTAAACATAACAGTGAAAACTATAAAAATTCAAGAAGAAAACATATGAGAAAACCCAAGTGCCTTCAGGATTGACAAAAACTTGGTCACTAACAAACAAAAACCATAATCTACAAAAGAAAAAAAATCAATAAGTTGGACTATATAGAAATTAAAAACTTTTGTTTTCCAAAAATATGATTATAAAAATAAAAAGATAAGCCAGAGTGGGAACATGTTTTGAAATATCTGACAAAAAGAACTTTTATCTTTAACATATAAAGAATATTATTTAAGATATAAATAATATTTAATTCAGTAATAAGAGGAAAACAACTCACTTAAAAATTGTCAATAGACTTGAACAGACACTCCCATCAGAGAGGATATACAGCCCTGGCCTGTTTAGCTCAGTATTTAGAAAACTGTCTCGTGGACTGAAGGGTCTTGGGTTTGATTCTGTTCAAGGGCACGTATCTTGGTTGCAGGCTTGATTCCCAATCCTGGTTGGGTCATGTATGGGAGACAACCATCCATGTTTTTCTCTCTGTCTTTTCTCCTCCCTTCCACTCTCTTTAAAAATCAATGGGAAAAATATCCTCGAGTGAGGATTAAAAACAACAACGAAAAGATATACAGATGGCAAACAAACACATAAAAAGATGCTCAACATCAGAGAAATGCAAATTAAATTCCCTACATTCTTATAAAATTACTAGAGGCCCGGTGCACAAAAATTTGTGCACTGG
>NW_005871616.1:501050-506024 GCF_000147115.1 Myotis lucifugus | reverse complement strand
GTGCTGGCAGCTGAGTGAAGAAAGGCCTACTCTTGCACGAATTTCGTGCATCGGGCCTGTAGTCCATATATAATCAACAGGGGAGAAGAGGTAAAGCAGAATTTACAGGATGACCTACTGCGCTCCCCACACTGCCGCCATTATTGGAATAAATGCTCATATGATTCAACCCTGTCTCTGCTTAATTTGGCTCAAGTGGTGATAGGTGGCCTGGACCCGTTCCCTCCTCTCTACACTGGGCACTTCCACTTAACCATTTGGACCCAACAGATACCTGCCGGAAGCCGGTCCATCCTTGCTGCTTGACACAGTCGCTGCAGGAAAGAAACATCTGCACAGCATATGTTTCAAGGGACCTGGCATATATAGCATATTGTTCTTAATATGTTTGCTCTCCTTAGTGCCATGTGTTTTAACCAAGGTCACCTCTCTGAGAAAGGTTGTTTCCCCAGGTGGGGATTTTTCTCTGAGGTTAGGGAGGGGATACAACCCCTTAATTAAGTGCCAGGCGGATAGTTAAGCTACATAATCTTTACTCCCTGGAATGGAGATAAGAAACGCCCTAACCTTTGTAATAGAAATTGACAGGATTAAAATCGGCTGGTATAAATACGGATGTAACAAGACAATAAACATCAGATCCTCATCAGATCCTCATCAGATCCTAACCAGAACCTAGCAGAGAACATGGCAAAAGATCCTGGACAGAACCTGGCTACAGAACTTCACTGGAGAACCTAGACAGAACATGGCAAAAGATCCTGGACAGAACCTGGCTACAGAACTTCACTGGAGAAGACAGAACCTAGCAAGAAAATCGCAATAGAACCTGGCTAAAGAACCTGGTGACCGAACCTGGCTGGAGAACCTGGCTAGAGAACCTTGCAACAGAACCTGACCTCAGAACCTAGCGAGAGAACATGGACACAGAACTTGGCTAGAGATCCTGGCTAGGCTGCTGATCAACTGAACACTGTCTCCATGTCATTCCTTCTTCGCCGACTCCGTCCACACCTTTGGGGACCCCTGGACCTGCTGGGGTTGGACCCCAGCAATGGCTGGATTTCCGGTCAGGGCACATGCCCAGGATGCAGGCTTGATCTCAAGTGGGAGTCATGCAGAAGGCAACTGATTAATGATTCTCTCTCATCACTGATGTTTCTCTCTCTCTTTCCCTCTCCCTTCCCCTCTGAAATCAATAAAAATATATTAAAAAAATAAAAAGTTAAATAAAACATACCCTATTTTTTAAAGCATTCTATTCCTAGGTGTTTCCCTTAAGAAGAGGAAATACATGCAAAGACAAAGACTTTTACAGAATGTCCGTAGAAGATTTATTTGTAAGTAGAGGCCCGGTGCATGAAAATTAGTGCACTCAGGGGAGGGGTAGGTTCCTCAGCCTGGCCTGCACCCTCTCCCAGTCCGGGACCCCTTGGGGGATGTCCACCTGCTGGCTTAGGTCTGCTCCCCGGGTGACCAGGCCTAAGCTGGCAGTTAGACATCCCTCTGGCAGCCTGGGAGCCCTCGGGGGATGTCCACCTGCCAGCTTAGGCCTGACATCCTTAGCGCTGCCAAGGAGCTTGGCTTGTGGCTGAGCGCAGCTCCCCTTGTGGGAGCACACTGACCAACAGGGGGCAGCTTCTGCGTTGAATGTCTGCCCCCTGGTGGTCAGTGTGCATCATAGCGACTGGTCGTCCCTGGTTGTTCCTGGTCTTTCTGCCATTAGGGTCAATTTGCATATTACCCTTTTATTATATAGAATAGCCCCCAAATGGAAATGCTGGTATGTGTATGATTCAGCACAGATGACTCTCAAAATAATTATGAAGAATTAAATAAGACAGAAAAAAGATTTCTTGTATGATTTAAATAAGATTTTATAAAATACAAGCTAATTTCATGTAAAATTTTAGAAAATACAAACTGACAGAAAGCAGTTTAGTGATTGCTTGGGGACTGAGGGTGGGGTGGTTTACAAAGGGTCACAAAGAAGTTTTAGGGATGGTGGCTATGTTCACTATCTTGAGTGTGGTGATGGCCCTGTGGGTTACTACACTTATATTTTTAAAATATATTTTATATGTCAAAACTCATGAAATTGTACTTTAAATGTGAGCAGTTTATTGCATGTCAATTATATAACAATAAAGTTGTAAAAAAAGGAGAAAGTGTATTGAAAAAACTATTATTAGATTTTCCACTTTTTTATGATTTTACATATGTATTTAATTTCCTTTCTTGGTATTTTACTTCATTACTATTATGAATAAAAACTATTCTGCACATATATACATTTTCATGTTTGATGACTACAACCCAATATTGTTGCACTGTGCACTGGGTCTCCAGGACTTATTTCTTGTTCCCTAGACAGCGTCTCTCCTGTTTCCCCAAATGTATGTTTCTTACTCACCTTCTCAGTGGTCTAACCTTCCAGGGGCATGTGCTGCTGGCTCCCGGCTGTAGGTGAGCTCTTCCCACTGGGTGTTGCGGTCGCGGAGATCCTGTGTGTCCCAGAGGTGAGTGTGGCAGGGGCATCCACTGGGTTTGAATGAACCTCTTTCCATTGTTGCCCTGATCCTGTTGTTAGAAAATAGCTCTGTTATATTTCCAAACAATGTATTTAGGAACTTCAGGTTTATTTGTGTAACAATTGCTTCCACATAACAAGAAAATATTCTATAATAAATGGGACAATCAGAGAAAAATAAAAAGTATAATGGAGCCCTAACCAGTTTGGCTCAGTGGAAAGGGCGTCAGTCTGCAGACTGAAGGGTCCCAGGTTCGATTCCGGTCAAGGGCATGTACCTTAGTTGCAGGCACATTCCCAGTAGGAGGTGTGCAGGAGGCAGCTGATCAATGTTTCTCTCTCATTGATGTTTCTAACTCTCTATCCCTCTCTCTTCCTCTCTGTAAAAAAATCAATAGAAGATATTTTAAGAAAAAGTATAGTGGATTATAAAGTTAATTATAAAATGAAAATATAAGTGTAGTAACAAAAAACAAACAAACCCTTTTGGCCATTCTTGCTCATCTATCCTTCTGGATAGTCCTTTGCATTCACATGGTCAGCTCTGTAAAGTCCAGTGGATGTGATTATTACTTTAAATCAGGGGTCCTCAAACTACGGCCCATGGGCCACCTGCGGCCCACCGAAAACATTTGTTTGGCCCGCTGGGTGTTTTTGCCGCCGCTGCCTGTTCTGCTTAGCAGCCGACTCATCCTGGGCCTGCAGTGCGCATGTGTGGAATGTCTGAGGGACAGTGAACTGGCCCCCTGTTTAAAAGTTTGAGGACCTCTGCTTTAAATCTTAGAATATGGGACTTCTTTCTATTAACTCTTTTACTATATGACCTCACAGATGTTCATAATGTTCTAATGATTCTACACATTTCTCGATACATGTATTTTACGCTCCATTTCCCTCTAGCTGCAGCTCTAGGCTTCTTGTTGGCCTTCTTAGTGAGCCAGTCTGCTGGAGACAAGTGATGCTGCCTCACATCTGCTCCTCACTGGCTGGAGAGGAAACCATTATGTCCTCAAGAACAGCTTCTATAATGTCTCTATGCCACCAATGTCTTTGAGTGTTGGAATAGATTTAAATGACAGAGTTTTGGGGAAGGGAAATAGTTGTAGGAGGCCTCTTTGTGTGTGTGTGCATCTTCCCAGGCACCCTGTCCTGGCCTCTACGAGACTGCCCTGATCTGAGAGGGAGGCAAAGGTCAGCAGGATGAGGGGACAGACACCACGTCAGATCTCCAAGTCACATCAGGTCCTGGATTTGAAACTAGGGGTGGCCCTGCACCAGCAGGAATTGCAAGAATACAATCGCGCCCTGCTCAATGAGGAGCACACGTTCTGAGAAATGAGTTAGGTGATTGTGTGAACATCACAGAGTGCACTTACCCAAACCGAGGTGGGAAAGCCTGTTACACACCTAGGCTCTAAGGTCTAGTCTGTTGCTCCTAGACTACAAACCTGTAAAAAAACACTATATTTAATCAAGCTCAAGAGAAAATTAATCAATGAAGAGACACGGTAAACACAAGATGCATGAGGTTGTTGCCAGCTGACACAGCATATGGTTTCACAGCCACCATTTATTTTAATAAGTAGAAAGAGTATGGTCCAAAATAGCAATAACATTGTAGTATACTAAATATATAGCAGTCACTTACGATCATTATTAAGTGTTATGTGCTGTAGGTAATTGAATGTGATACACTTTTATTGGACTGGCAGTGTGGTAGGTTGGTTTACACCAGCATCAGCACGAACACGTGAGTAAGGCACTGTGCTACAATGTTCAACCCTTCGACTCTGCTAGATGGTAAGAATTTTTCAGCTTTGCTATAGCATTTGGGACTACCGTGGTACATGTAGTCTGTCATCACCTGAAAGGAATGCAGTACATGAAGTAAGTGAATGTAAGTGTCAGCAGCTACAGCATTTCCCCTTTGGGACATCAGGAGGTAGGTCCCACATCAAGGGGTCAAATGAACATCATTTATAAGCCAGCTGTGCCCTGGTCCTGGCTCCAATCAAGAACATGTTTGATGACTCTAGACCAGTGATGGTGAACCTATGACACTCATCTTTTTGGTTGATTTTTCTTTGTTAAATGGCATTTAAATATATAAAATAGATATCAAAAATATAAGTCTTTGTTTTACTATGGTTGCAAATATAAAAAAAATTTCTATATGTGACACGGCACCAGAGTTAAGTTAGGGTTTTTCAAAATGCTGGCATTCCGAGCTCAAAAGGTTCGCCATCACTGCTCTAGACTCATTGCTGAGTAGCTGATTCTCACAGCTTTTAGGCCAACCAAGGGTTCCAGGGAGCAGTAGTGCATTAGAGGAAATGGGGCTGGGCTTAGGAAAATGTGCCCCAGTGTCTCCCCAGCTGTCTGAAAGCAAATTCCTCTCTCAGGGTGTCTAGTGAAAGGCAGAACTTTAGTTAAAACGGCTGCTG
>NW_005871616.1:498719-500803 GCF_000147115.1 Myotis lucifugus | reverse complement strand
ATGTCTGGGTGACCATGTCTGTGTTCTTAGTACTTAATATAATGCCTGGTATTGATAGGGAGGCTTATAATCTGATAGATAGACCACCTGAATTCGTCTGAAAAAATAACCATATTATTTTAAATCTTAGAACACATACCAGTATACTTATGTGAATAGGGGGTTAAGTTTTTTTAAAGTTTCCTTTTCAAGGTCTGTGGGAAGCAATTAGGGAGGTGACTCAGCTGAGAATTCAGCAAGCCGAACCGATAAGCATGGTCAGGCGGACCCATCAGGAGTCAAAACATCATCTCATCAACATCATCTCATCACCTGATGACCGAAGGACAAGAGCTGATCCTGCAGGCTCCAGGGCTGCCTCACCCGAGCCCCTTCCCCTTTATATCTACCTTGCTGGGAGGCAGGATTTGATGCTTGTAAGCTCCCTGTCTTCTTGGTTCGCTGACCTCAGTAAACATCTAATACGATTCCAACTTCCTTCATTATTGGACACAGGGACAGGCAGCCCAAGCCCAACCGGGGGTTTCCCGGTAACAGTATCTGTTAAGTAGATGCCTAATACACAAAAACTCATAATTTATGAGTAAACACACACATGTAGGCATGAATGCATTGTGACAGGCACCTCTCACAGACACCACAGGGGTGCTATCCGACAGCCCCTGAGTCAGCGGAGAGGGCTGTCCCCGCTTCAAGTCATGTCTTCTCATATAAATGACTTTAAATGAGAGACTCCAGATATTTGTGCTGTGAATTTACTTAAAGCTAATTTATTAAATAATTAAAGAAAGTGAAATTATTTGAAAAATTAAAGTGTGCACCTTTATTAAAGAAGCAAGGCAACTAAACCTATGCATCTGGCTTAGGAAGTGCAGATGGGCTCTCAGCTCATCTGAAGAGCAAATGGGTGGGGCTTTCTCCTTAAGACCCTCCTGTCATATAATAGTTATTCTCAGAGATATTTGAAATGCTATGAAAACAACAACCCAAAGTTCCTTGAAAAATGCAACAGAATAGAAAAAAGAGAAAGAATTAGAAAGTAACAAGAGGAAATGCATGTAGTTGGTTAGTTTGCCCAATCATCATTTTTAATGGTGTTAGGCCAAGGGCACATGGTGAGCCAATCAATGATTCTCACCATTGATGTTTCTATCTATTTTTTCCTCTCCTTTCCTCTCTAAAATCAATAAAATATATATATTTTTTAAAAGATGCTTTCAATTAACTCCTATAAGTAATCAACATTTTCAAGGACTAAGTGAATTATGGCAAAATTACATATAGTCTTCAAAACAATGTTTTAGAAGAACCTTTTTTAAAAAATATATTTTCTTGATTTTAGAGAAGAAGGAGTAACCACCTGGGCCTAGTCTACAGCTTTGTTCACCCCACCAGGCTTGTGGCGCCCCCTACCGTAAGGCAACTCATTTGCAATTTGCAATTTTGTTTGATTTGCTAAATCCACTTTTCAATCTTTTTACATAGCCTTTGTCATCACTCTCCTTTCCCTCACATATAATGTAATAATTTAAAACAAAGCTTTATTTCAAATAATTAAAACAGTGACTTAATATCATGCTTCACAAAAAAATGAGAAGGGAAGAGACCAAGCTCTCACATTTCCATGCTCTGAACCTTGAGCCATAGGCGGGTTTGGGTGTGAGATGGGACAGCTGAGCAGCACAGGGCATCTCCCATGGAGGGGGGACTTGTCAGAAGCACCCAGCACATCTGCGCAGTGCAGCTCCGCCTCTCTCCACCTTGAGTGACCACACTCAAGATGCTGGTTCAGACTTTAAAAAGTGATGCAGCTAAAACTTAAAAGTGTATCATGCCTGGCCAGTGTGGCTAGTGGTTGAGCGTTGACCTATGACCCAGGAGGTCACGGTTTGATTCCCAGTCAGGGCACATACTCAGGTTGCAGGCTAAATCCCCAGTGTGGGGTGTACAGGAGGCAGCCGATAAACGATTCTCGATCATCATTGATGTTTCAATGTCTCTCTCCCTCTGCCTTCCTCTCTGAAATGAATAGGAAGGAGATTTAAAAAGAAGTGTGAAGACAAAGGGTAGGATGTTTTAAGCCA
>NW_005871616.1:490916-498167 GCF_000147115.1 Myotis lucifugus | reverse complement strand
ATATTTGAAAATTATTGTCTGATCCGGCAATGTAGTTGCTCACATCATTGACAAATGAGCAAAGTTCTGACATCTCTTTGTGGCTTCATGGTCCTTACTTATTAACCCTTTGAGTGCCAACCAATATCCTAGGAACTATGCTAAAATTGCCAAGGCATTTTTGCTGATTTTACAGCAGTTTAGGAAAAAAATTATGAATCACAAGTAAATGAAGTTACATATTCAAAAACTTAAGGGAACCTTTACTACATTTGTTTTCTTCTTTGACATATATTGTTTGCTGATCTACACTAATAAAAGAGAAACATGGTAATTAGCGTACGACCGCTACCCTTCCCATTGGCTAATCAGCATATCCTTATGCAAATTAACTGTTAGCACTCCCGGCACTAAAAGGGTTAATATAGGTAAACTGTCAGCCAAGATGGCGGCCGGCAGCCATGCACTGAAGCTAACAGGGAGGCTTGCTTGCTCCAGTGACAGCGGACTCCAACGTTCCCCGCCTGACTTGCCGGCCTCTCAGCTGCAACTCTAAGCAACTATGTAGCAAATATAGAAGCTAAAAAACCCCATAGAAACCGGCTTTCCGTTAGCCGGGCTTCAGCCAGTCTGACCGCAACATTGTATCAATGTTTTCAGCAGCGAGGCCTCAGAGCTAAAGCTGGCCCAGAATAAAAAAAAAAAGAAAAAAAGGAGGGGTTGGGAGATTCAGTCACTGCCAGCCGGAAAACGTCCCTGAGCCCCTCAGCCAGCCTGGCAGGCACCCCAGTGGGGACCCCCACCCTGATCCAGGACACCCTTCAGGGCAAACCTGCCGGCCCCCACCCATGCACCAGGCCTCTATTCTATATAGTAAAAGGGTAATATGCCTCCCAGCACCGGGATCAGCAGAGCAGCGAGGCCTCCCGGCACCGGGATCAGCGTGACAGGGGGCAGCACCCAAACCCCCTGATCGCCCTGCAGCTCTGTGTGTGACAGGGGGCGGGGCCACAACCTTCCTATCTGCCCTGCTCTGTTCGTGACAGGGGAAGGTGCCCCAACCCCCTGATCAGCCCTGCTCTGTGCCTGATAAGGGGGAGCTCCCCAACCCCCTGATCGCCCTGTGGCTCTGTGTGTGACAGGGGGCAGGGCCACAACCTCCCTATCTGCCCTGCTCTGTTCGTGACAGGGGAAGGCTCCCCAATCCCCTGATCACCCTGTGGCTCTGTGTTTGACAGGGTGCGGCGCCCCAAACCCCCCCTACCCCCCACGGGCCCTGCTCTGTGTGTGACAGGGTAGAGCCATAACCTCTCCATTGGCCCTGCCCTGAGTGTGACAGTGGCGGCGCCCCAACCCCCTGATCCGCCCTGCTCTGTGGGTGATAGAGGGTGGCACCCCAACCCCCCTCCACAGGCCTTGCTCTGTGTGTGACAGGGTAGAGCCATAACCTCCCCATTGGCCCTGCACTGAGTGTGACAGGGTGCAGCGCCCCAACCCCCTGATCCGCCCTGCTCTCTGTGTGACAGGGGCCGGTGCCCCAACTCCCCTATCGGCCCTACTCTGTGAGTGACAGGGGGAAGCTCCTCAACCCCCTGATTGGACCTGCTCTGTGAGTGACAGGGGGCAGCGCCCCAACCCCCTGATCGGCCCTGTTCTGTGCGTGACCGGGGGTGGCGCCGCAACCTCCCCATTGACCCTGCCTTGAGTGTGACAGGGGGTGGTGCCCCAACTCCCCAATCAGCCCTGCTCTGAGCCTGACCAGGTGCTGCACCTAGGGATTGGGCCTGCCCTCTGCCACCCGGGAGCAGGCCTAATCCAGCAGGTTGTTATCTCCCGAGGGGTCCCAGACTGCGAGAGGGCACTGGCTGGGCTGGGGGACCCCCTTCACCCCTCCTTGAGTGCACAAATTTTTGTGCACCGGGCCTCTAGTTGTATTATAAAATACTAGTAGAAAAAAAATTGCCGACCACTGGCTAGACTGAGCTCTAGATGTGCTCCCAGGGCCCCGAGACTTTCAAAGCTTCACACACCTGTTCTGCTCTATCATTTTAATGGATTTATTGTTGTTGTTTTTTGATAATAGACTTTAACAAAGTATAATTTATATGAAATAAAGTACACAATTCCTAAATGAATACTGCTTGGTACCGTTTTGCATAGGATTCTTTTGTCCTCAATGCCAGTGGTCAATTTTAGAACTACAAAGATTCGGCATCATAAGTAATCTGCACTTAGGCGCCATCTGTCAATAAAGAGTGAACTACTAGCATCTAATAGTGACACTGCAGGAGGAGCGCGATAGCACTCCCGGCACTAAAAGGGTTAATATAGGTAAACTATTTCTCCTGTTGGCAAAAATGAGACTATAAGGACTTGACTTTCTACTTCTGCAAAAATATCAAAGTAAGAAATTAACCTGAAAACTGGTCCAGGATCATGAAATTTCTGAGACTGTAATAGCAGACACAGAACCATTGGCTGGGGGTATTTTTATAACAAGGGGCAAGAGAAAGACAAAAGCTTCAACAAAATAAGAAGACAATAATAAGAACAAACCCCCAAACATGAAACACAGAGAATAACCACAAGGAGAAAAATGAAGAGACTCTGGTCAAAGTGGTCCCGAGACTTTAATATTTGATAAATCCATCTACTCACAGACGCAACTCTCATAGATAAATTGGAAAAGGAGGAAGAAACAAAAAAGGGGCTGCAGGAGGGCCTATGCTAGCAATAACAAAGACTCCATGGGAACCCCATTCCCCACTCTCACCCAGCTGCACTAGCAGACTCAGTGTCTCGTGGTAACCTAGAGGCAGAGTGTGACCTGGGCCAAACATTTCTTGACTTTTCCCCCTGAGAAGCTGGAGGCATCCCAGGGAGGAAATATTTTCCATTCTGTGGCACCACAAAGAACAAGCAAGAAGCCTTTCAGTTCTAGGGAACCTGGGGACCAGATCAAGGAAATTCCTTCCTTTCCCCAGGCTGATTGACCTCATCCCCCACCATCCACCCCCAGGGATGGCACAGCTAAGACTGAATGGGAGCCCAGTGGTAACAACGTAAAGAAACAGACCAGGACAGCACCATAAGGGCTCTGAAAACAAAACTGTCTTTAGAACTGCCGCTCCCAAAAGTAGGCCAGGACACATGTGCTAAGCCCCCAAAGAGGGAATGCCTGCTAAAAGAGAAGACATGAATTGGATCCAAAGTCTCCACCACAATAGCCAAAATGTCCAGAACAATAAATTATTGTCTTGTCTTACCAAGAATCAGATGAGAATAACTTGAGTGAGAAAAGACAGTCAGTTGATACCAAGATGAATTAGATGTTGGAAGTATCGGACAAGAAATTTAATGCAGCCATCACAAAATGCTTTGATAAGCAACTATCAATTACCTCAAAAGAAATGAAAACAAAAAAATCTAAATAAACAAAAATTATAAAGAAGAATCAAATGGAAATTATAGAACTTAAAAATAAGATAAGTAAAGTAATTGCCAGGTGGACTCAGTAGTGGAGTGGAGATGACAGAGGGTAGAATCAGTGAACTTGAGGACAGGCCAATAGAATCTACTCAATTTGAACAACAGAGAGAAAATAGACTGGAAAAGATCTAAAATCTTCATCATTGGAGTCCCAGAAGAAGAGGAAAAAGAGTGTGGGGCTAAAAAAGGATAAAAAGAATAATGTCTAAAACTTTCCCCATTTTGGATAAAGACATAATTAAAAAAAGACATAATTCTACAGATTTAAGAAGCTGAACAAGAGCCAAATTGGATCAACTCAAATAAAATCTATGCCAAGACACATGGATTATTACATTTATGAAATCCAAGACAAAAAAAAAATACCTTGAAAGCAGCCAGAGAAGTGATACATCATCTACAGAGGACATCAAATTACGTGATGGTAGATTTCTCACCTGAAACCACATAGGCCAGACAGAAGTGGCAAATGCTTTTAAGTGCTGAAAGAATTGTCAACCATGAATTCTGTATCTATATTCTTCAGGAATGAAGGGAAATGAGGACATTCTTAGGCCAGACAAAGAAAAACGAGGAAAATGTTGTCCCAAGCAAATCTTCCCTTAAAGAATGGCTGAGGGAAGTTCCCCAAACTGAAAGGAAATGATAACAGAAGAAGTTTTGGGATTTCAGAAAGGAGAGAACAACAGAATGGATAGAAATAGTTGTAAATACAGTGGAATGTCATGAGTTTGATGGTTGAAGTAAAATGATAGCACTATTTGAAGTGGTACTAAAAGTAAGCAGAAGAAATACTTAATACAATTATATTTAAAAAGTGCCAATTTAAATAGGTGGGAAAGAAACAAGAATGTTCCATGCAGGAAGGAGAGTCAAGGCAGACTTTCTGCTTCTAGCTGGGGGCTGAGTTTGAGCTTCCCTGACTTTAAGGGAGGTGGAGGGAAATGTTTCCAAACACTTGTGTATGACAGAGAAAGAGAGATGGGAGGATAGGGAATAGCTTCCCCATCACAAGCCCACCACACTGCCCTGAGTGGACTGTTGTTGTCCTAGATGTGGCCACAAGGCAATAAACCTGAATGGCCATCAAAGGACTGGGGTTTAGATTTGGGAGCTGAAGGGCTGGGAGGAGGCAGCTAGTTGGGGAGAAGGGAGTGCAGATGAGAGGGAGGAAGAGAGGAAGAGATGGGTAGCAACTCAACATGTAGAATGTAAATTCATTGGAGATGAAATTAACTTTATAAAGTATTCCAGTCCATAAAATACATAAAGTATATAAAATATGAATAAGTAAAGTGCAGATGACACCAGCAATAGTGCCTTCATTGTTATCTCTGTGTTGGTGAAGAGGGGCTCCTACAGGTGTGGTTAGTACAGGCTTAGGTGTGCCTTCTCAGCGTCCTGCAAGTGAAGTTGGTTTTGGTTGAAACAATAGCCCCTAGGTCTTCTAGTTAAATCCCTATATCTCACCAGATCCATGTGCTTCCATATGTCTACCTCTGGGAATCCAGTGACAATTGCATACTCGGTACATTGTTGCAGAAGACCACAGAAAAACCAAGCGATGCTTTAGAGAAAAGGAGTGACACTGTTTATTTACACCAGCGGACTCACCAGTATGAGTATAGAAAAGAGTGGCCAGATTCAAACAGAGCTCAAATGTTTTCATGAGATCCTGCCTGACAATCCTAAAGAAAAGAGGATCATTTCATGTGAGTCTAGTCCTTGAGAAACCATTAAAATAGCTACATTCTTATTTATTCTCTCCTCACCCTTTTATGGCTTGTTTTAAATCAAACTTATTTTAAAGTTACCACACATTCCTGACGAAAACCTCAGCACAGAGGAGTATGACAGTAGGAAGTGTCTCTGTCCCCCAACCTGAACTGACATCTATCAGGTGTGCTCTCAGGAGGCATCACTGTTAGAGCCCCTGGCTGTCCTTCCGTAAAGACTCTCCACACACACCAGCAAACACCTGTCTCCACCTGTCACCGAACAGCTCTCCATTATTAACTCGAGTCATAATCTGCTATACATGCTGCTTTTCCCAATCAACCATGTGTCTTAGAGGTGTTTTCATATCTGAATGTAATATCTTCTCATTTTGAAAATAGTTCCGTAGCAGTCTGATTGTAATAGGCATGAGGTAGTTTTCCATCTTTCCTCCTATAAACCAACAAATAGCCTTATACTTGCATTACTTTCCGCATGTTCAATATGTAGCAAAATAAATGGTTAGAGATGGAATTGCTGATCAAAGACTGAGCATTTGTCATTTGATGGACAGTGCCAAATGTCCCTGCATAAAAGCTTATCAATGTAAACTCCTACCAATGTGTGAGAGTGCATTACCATACATCTTGAGTTCTTCCTGTTTTATAAGTGAAAATGATGTGTCCATATACTTTTTTCTTTTGATATTATTAGAGCAGGACAGACTGAGGTAATAAATCGGCCCAGAGTGTATGTTGGCTCAAACACAGAAGTTTATATGTCACTAATGTAACAACAGGCAGGTGGTGATCCTCAGGGAGGGACTCTCCTCCAGGGGCTGAATCGGGGACGCCGGCTCCCAGGCTTCAATATGGTTCCTCTCATGTCTTCCCTGTGAAGATTAACACACCTCAGTTATTTCTCAAGAAGAGTGGCCAGTTGTGATCTCCTAGAGTAGACGGCTAAGGCATGGAGGTTTGTGAGATTTGTCACAGTGCCCAAGGCCCTAACTGGCCTCTTACTAATATTCTCCACTGCCCAGGAGGGAGTATCTTACCTCAGGCCACCTCCTCCTACATTCAAAGGGGTAACCAAGCCATTGAGAGCCATCGCTAAGCTATAGCAGCCGTCAACTTTCAAATAATGCCACCGTGTAATCCAACCCTTTAGGGAACTGAGCCCGAATTCCCCCCTCCTCCTGCCTTAGTTAGTTAGTTAATCAGAATTCTATGATGACGAAGATGTAGGTTCAGGGAGAGGTGATGGTTCCATGGAGGAAGGGAAGAAATGGCAGTTTAAACTTTCTGTTCATGTCCTTGACTAAGTAGTTTGGATCTGTTCCAGTCTGGTTGCAAATGCAGCACTCTAAGAGCACAGTGGGTTGTGGTTGTATGCGCCCAAACTCCGACTCTGAATCCTTACATCCAGCGACAAGCCGCACAGTCACCTAGTGCTAAGGGCCTGCCAGGAAGAAGATGCACATCTGGGCTTTAGAAGATGAGTTCATGAAAAGTCACTGTCAGAGAAGTTATCCATGGTCCCTTTTGGAGCATGTGGCTCACTAGAAGTGCTAGAGAGAGTTGAGTTGTGACTTTTGCTTTAGGTCAGGATAGAGGAATTGGTAACGGACACAGCCTACAAGGTGGACAACTAGAACACAGGAAACATATCTAGGTGACTGCTGTCAGATATTGAACAGCAGGCCCTACAGGACTGTGATTCCTGCGAAAGCAGCAGAAGCCCTGCGATTGGTTTGGATTTCTGCCTGAATGACCTCTTTCAAACATAGTGCATAAGAGGAGGTCACAAGCAGAGGGAGGTGGACGTGCTGAGTTGAAGAGAGAGTGATGTGAGTTTGGGAAGATGAAGGAGGATGGAATTTGAGGGGCAGAGTTTCAGAGAGGAAGAATGGCTGAGGAAAGTGCTCCAGGAATCTACGTAGTGTCCCTTTGAAGCTGAACTGCATGGAGTGAAACTACAAGGCTAGAGGAGATGATTCGCAGAGGACAAAGAATTCGAGTTCATCACGAAAGTGCAGAGTTCCTGTGAATTCCTGGCATTCAGTGG
>NW_005871616.1:487938-490742 GCF_000147115.1 Myotis lucifugus | reverse complement strand
CCAGCCTGCCCCATCAGCCTGATCAAGGCCAGGCTGGCTGCGGGGAGGGGCCGAGGGCGATTGGCTAGGTGGCCCTGCCCCTGATGGGAGTTGGGGGGCCAATCAGGGATGGAGCAGGCTGGGAGGATGGGCTGTGGCCCAATTGGGGTGGTGGGGGCCCATTGGGGTGGGCCCAACCGGAGGGAGGGGTTGCAGGTGGTTGGCTGGCCAGCTCCACCCCCAATCAGGTGGTTCACTGGCTGCAGTGGGCGTCGTAGTGACTGGTTGTTATGGTTGTTATGGCGTTCTTAAAATAAAATCCACAGTGTTCAGCCTCTGGTGAAAATTACCAGACATAAACAGAAAGAGAACAATATTGAACTATAATGAGGAAAGAAAGAAGTAAGTGGCAAAAGAAAAATAGAGAAGAAAATATATGGAATTACTAGCTAGCAGACAAGGATGTTAAAACACCCATGATAAATATACTCAAGGATTGGTAGGAAAAAAGACATGATAAATGAATAAAATGGAAAATATAAAAATAACAAAAGACACATCTAGGAATGAAAACAGTCTCTGAAATAAAAATTCTCTGGATGGATCCATCTCCCCTATCTTCTGTAGGTAACAAAAGCCCTAATCTGCAGGGGAAGGGCATCAAATCAGAGCCTGTGATGCTGGTGGGAACCAGCTGCATCTAGTGTGCGTGTGTGTGTGTGTGTGTGTGTGTGTGTGTGTGTGTGTGTGGGGAAGGGGGGTGAGTGATGGGGAGAGGCCCTGCCTGGCTTGTGAAGGCCATTGTGATAAGACTCAAGTGCACAGTGCCTGCCTGAGACTTGACATCAGAGAGAGACACCACCCCACAGCCCACCACCATTTAACAAGTCTTTTTTTTTTTTTTTTTTTTTTTTTTTTAGCAGGCATTGATTAAAAACGATGAATAAAAGTGGGATGTAGCTGGGAGAGCTCAAAAGACAGTCTTTGCCTGGGAGGAGACACAAGGGTAGGTGGGGAGACAAACACAAGTTAACTGGAGGAATCTGAAGCCACTAATGCACTGAGGGTGGCCACTAACAGCAAATTCACACCCAGGTCAGTTAATGACCAGATCAATGAAAATCCCTCCAATAAAGGCCTAGAATAAAGGCCTGATGTCAAGTCTCATCTCCAAACATAAAAAATTACCTCAGTACCTTTTGTTTTATAGAACATGTGTGAGGTGTTATCTCATTGTAGTTTTGATTTGCATTTTCCTAATTGCTAGTGAGGTTGAACATCTTTTCATATATCTATTGGCTCTTTGTATGTCTTTTTGGGAGAGGTGTATTTTCAGGTCCTCTGCCCAGTTTTTTTTTTTTTAAATTGGGTTGTTTGTTTGTTTGGTGTTGAGTTTTATGAGTTTTTTATATATTTTGGAAATTAAGCCTTTGTCAGAGGTACTGTTTGCAAATATCATCTCCTATCTGGTTAGCTGCCTCTGTTTTGTTATCAATGTCTTTTGCTGTGTAGAAGCTCTTTAGTTAGATATAGTCCCATTCATTTATTTTCGCCTTTATTTCCCTTACCTTTGGATCAAGTTCATAAAATGTTCTCTATGATCAAGGTCCATAAGTTTGTTATGTATATTTTCTTCTATGTAACTTATTGTTTTAAGTCTTATATTTAGGTATTTGATCCATTTTGAATTAATTGTTGTACATGGGGACAAACTATAATCCAGTTTCATTCTTTTGCATGTGGCTTTCCAGTTTCCCAGCCCCATTTATTGAAGAGACTATCTTACTCCATGTGAGTTTCTGTCTCTTTGGTAAAAGATGATCTATCCAGCCTCGCCCATGTGGCTCAGTGGTCGACCTATGAACCAGAAGGTCATGGTTTGATTCCCAGTCCAGGCATATGCCTGGGTTGTGGGCTCAATTTCCAGTGTGGGGCGTGCAGGAGGCAGCTGATTAGTGATTCTCTCATCATTGATGTTTCTATCTCTCTCTCCCTCTCCCTTACTCTCTGACATCAATAAAAATATATTTTAAAAAAAGAATGATGAGAGTGGACATCCTTGTCCTGTTCCTGATCATAGAGGAAAAGCTTTCAGGTTTTCACCATTTAGTCTGATATTAGCTGAGGGTTTATCATAGATGGCCTTTATTATGTTGAGGAACTTTCCTCCTATTTATATTTCTTTTATAGATTGATAAATTCTATTTGCTAATATTTTTTAAGGATTTTTGTATTTTATATTCCTGAGAGATATTGGCCTGCAGTTTTCTCTGTTGTATACTTTGTTTTGTTTTGATAAAACAGGCTACATAACATGAGTTGGGAAGTATTCTTTCCTGTTGTATTTCATAGAGGAAATTATGTAAAATTAGTGTTACTTCTTTAACACCAGTTTGGGTAGAACTTTTTAGTTAAACCATTTGGGATGGAGACTTCTTATTTATTTTTAAATTTTATTATATATATATATTTATTAATATATTTTTTTATTAAGATATTACATATGTGTCCTTATACTCACGTTACCCCCTACCCCCCCCCCCCCCCCGCTCCTGCACTCCCCCCCCCCTTGTCCGTGTCCATTGGGTAGACCTATATGCTTGCATGTAAGGCCTTTGGTTGATCTTTCCCCCTCACCCCCACCCTCCCCTAACTTCCCTCCAAAGGCCCACAGTCCCATCAAAACCTGTTGGTCTGTGGACCAGGCCTTGTGCCTCAAGTTATGTGGTTCATATGTTCCCCAAGGAGGTAGATCATGGGGGATTTATCCTTCTCTGACGGATTGTTTTACTTGGAATAGGGTTTACAGGTCCAAGATGGGGGGG
>NW_005871616.1:484526-486940 GCF_000147115.1 Myotis lucifugus | reverse complement strand
TTATGCCTTGATTGTTTTAGGTGTCACTGGGAGGAATTGACTCTCCAGGCCAATTGGCAGTGAGAATCAGCTGTGTCTGCAGTGGGAGAACTTCTGTGCTGAAGACACCCTTCTGGGGCAAGACTTGCTTCAGTGGGGCTTTGGTGCTCACTGAGTCTGTCCCCTGAGTGTTTCCCTTATGGATCTGAGGAGTTGTAATCTGGATGGTCCCACTCTGACCACTGGGTACACTGGCTCTTGGATCTAAGGAGGTGCTAATTAAGCCTCTTCCTGAGGTTACTCAACAGGAGCTACGAAGAGATATGCAGATTCCCCTTCCTTTTTTTGGGGTTTGGGGGTGCCCAGATTAGGCCCAGCTGTGAAGCAATGCAAGCTGCTGTGGGGCCTTGGGCCTTCTCTTGGAAGTTCTGGGTCTGTCTGGCCCAGCTGCAATTTGTTAGGTAATTTTCAGGTTGCAAAGGACCCGGGCATTCATATGCAAAAGCCTTTGCAGCAGCCTGGATGGGACGGGGTATCGGAATCAACAGGGCGGAGCAAGCAGCTATGGCTGATTCTCAGCCCTGCCCTAAGGGGCTGCGAGTCTCAGTGTCCCAGTAATTGCTGCCAGCACCTCTGGGGGAAAGCCGCCCTCAAGTTCCGAGTTCTGCCTGCTGCCAGACCGTCCAGTTTCTCCCCATATGAGCCCTGGGACCCCAGAGATTTCCCAGAACCGGAGTTCAGAGCAGTCGGGAGCTTGTGACTCCCTCCCGATTCAAAAAGACAGCCGCGTCCTCAGGTGCCTGCCCCTTTCGGAGCGCGCTGGGAGCCTCCGTACCTCTGCACTTTACTTTCGTAGCTTCTCTGAGTCTGTGTGCTCTTCTCTTTCCTTCTAGTTGTAGAATTTCCACTCAGCCAGCCTTCCTGTGGTTCTGGATGATGACCGTTCTGTCTTTTAGCTGTATTTTTGAAGTTGTTGTCGGAGGCAGCAATTTCCGGTGTTTACCTATGCCGCCATCTTGGTTTCTCGCTATTATTATATTTTTAATCCTCACTCAAGGACATGTTTTAATTGATTTTAGAGAGAGAGGAAAGGAGAGAGAGAAACATCGATATGAGAGTAACACATCCATCAGTTGCTTCCTGCATACTCCCCGACCCATAATTGAACCTAAAACTTGGGTGTATGCCCTGACCAGGAATTGGACACTCAACCTTTCAGTGTATGGAGAGACTCCAACCAATTGGAGCCACATCGGCCAGGACTGGAGATTTCTTTTCTAATTATGAATTCAATTTTGTTAATAGTTTAGGACTAATCAAATTGTTTATTTTACATTGAGTGAGTTGTGGTAGTTTATGCTTTTTGAGGAATTGGCCCATTTTGTCTGAGGTCTCAAATTTATATACTTAGAATTATTTATGTTATTCCCTCATTATCCTTTTGATGTCAAGCAGGGTCTATGGCGATATAATCTGTTTTAGCCCGAATATAGATAATTTTGCTCTTTTTCTTTTTGTCAGTCTTGCTAGAGGTTTGTTAATTTTATCAATCTTTTCAAAGAATTAGTTTCTGTTTTATTGATTTTTGTTGTTTTCCATTTTTAATTTTATTGATTTCTGCTATTATATTATTTATTTCAAACTGCTTGCTTTGGATTTATGTTGTTCCTTCATATACACATATGTCTGTTTCTCAATGAGAGTTTAGGTTATAGATTGGATACTTTTCCTTCTGTCTAACAAGCTTTTAGTGCTATAGAAGCCTCTGCTTTAGCAGAATCCATTCCTTTTGATATGTTGTGTTTTCCTTTTTAATCAGTTCAGTTTATTTTCAATTCATCTTGAGATTTTCTCTTTGATTTATGGATTATATAGAGACTAGAGGCCCGGTGCACAAAAATTTGTGCACTTGGGGCGGGGGGAGGGGGGTCCCCCAGCCCGGCCTGTGCCCTCTCGCAGTCTGGGACCCCTCGGGAGATAACAACCTGCGGGCTTAGGCCTGCTCCCGGGTAGCAGAGGGCACGCCCAATCTCTAGGTGCAGCCCCTGGTCAGGCTCAGAGCAGGGCCGATTGGGGGGTTGGGGCACCGCCCCCTGTCACACTCAAGACAGCGTCGATGGGGAGGTTGCGGCGCCACCCCCTGTCATGCACAGAGCAGGGCCGATCAAGGGGTTGGGGTGCTGCCCCCTGTCACTCACAGAGCAGGGCCGATCAGGGGGTTGGGGCGCTGCCCCCTGGTCACTCACAGAGCAGGGCCCATCAGGGGGTTGGGGCTCCGTACCCTGTCACACACAGAGCAGGGTCGATCAGGTGGTTGGGGGAGCTGCCCCCTGTCACGCACAGAGCAGGCCCGATCAGGGGGTTGAGAGCTCCCCCTGTCATGCACAGAGCAGGGCCGATCAGGGGTTGAGCTCCGCTGATCCCGGTGCCGAGAG
>NW_005871616.1:478119-484426 GCF_000147115.1 Myotis lucifugus | reverse complement strand
TCAGCTGGGCTGGCAGTCTGGGTGAGGGGCTGAGGGCCATCTCTCTCAGGCTGGCGGGTGACTGAAGCTCCCAACTGCTCCTTTTTTTCTTTTTCTTTTTTTCTATTCTGGGCCAGCTTTAGCTCTGAGGCCTCGCTGCTGAAAGCAGGTTTCTGGCCTTTACCTTCTGTATTTGATACAATGTTGCAGTCTGGCTGGCTGAAGCCCAGCTGACTGAAAGCCGGTTTCTGGGGTTTTGTTTAGCTTCTATATTTGCAACATAGTTGCTTAGAGTTGCAGCTGAGAGGCCGGCAAGTCAGGCGGGGAACGTTGGAGTCTGTTGGAGTCCGCAGTCACTGGAGCAAGCAAGCCTCCCTGTTCGCTTCAGTGCATGGCTGCCGGCTGCCATCTTGGCTGACAGTTAATTTGCATAAGGATATGCTGATTAGCCAATGGTAAGGGTAGCGGTCGTACGCTAATTACCATGTTTCTCTTTTATTAGTGTAGATGTGTTGTTTAGTTTCTACGTATTTAGAGATTTCCTGTTATTTTTAGGCTATTGATTTCTCATTTGATTTCATTGTGATCAAAACACACACTCTGTTTGGCTCCAATTCTTTGAAGTGATTTTAGGTTTTTTTCATAGCCCAGGATCTTGTCTATCTTGGTATATGCTCCATGAGCAAATGAAAAGCATGTGTCTCCTCCTTCATTCTTGGGTAGAGGAATATAAATGTTGATTAGATCCTATAGTTGGGGCATAAAGTTCTTTCATATTTTGCTGATTTTTCATGTAGTTGTTCTATCAGTTGCCAAGAGAGGGGTGTTGAAGTTTCCGACTGTAATTGTACATTTGCTTATTTCTCCTGTCAGCTCTATCAGTTTTTATTTTACATATTTCTTAGCTCTGATATTTGGATGATATGAACCTAGGTTTGCTAAGTCTTCTTGGTGAGTTTACTCTTTTCTCATTACGTAATGTCCTTTTCTGTCCCTAGTAATTTTCTTTACTTTGATGTCTGGTTTACACAACCACTCCTACTTTGCTTTGTTGAAATTTTGATGGTGTATCTTTTTCATCCTTTTACTTTCAAATTTTTTATCTCATATTTGAAGTGGTTTTATTTAATTAATTAATTAATTAATTAATTTTTTGTTTTTTGAAAGAGAAGAGAGCACATAGGCCTGAATTTAAGAAGTGAAGCTAATTTTAAAAAAGTAGGAAAAGAAAAGAGCAAGCGAGGAGAGACAAACAATTGAATAGCAAAGAAATAGAAAAGAGAACTGTAGTGGTTGTCTTTAGATATTATATACGTGGGTCATTTTTTATTCATATTCCAATTTCTTTGTCTTTAAATGGGTGTATTAGACCATTTGCACTTAGTGTAATTATTGATATGTTATGCTTACTTCTGCATTTTATATTTTCTTTTATGTTGTTTCTTTTTAATTTGTTTCCCTCCCCTTTGTTTTCTTTTTCCTAACTGCTTGTGGATTACTTATATAATTCCATTTTGATTCATTTATAGTGTTTTTAATTATCTATATAAAATATTTTAGTGATTGCTTTAGGTATTACACTCATGTATCTAATTTATTACAACTTACTGATGTCTGCATTTTACTAGTTTGAGTGACATGCAAAACTTTCCTTTATATCTCTTCACCTTACCTTACCTGTTTACCATATTTCTTCACCTTACCTTGCCTGTTTACCATGTAACTGGAATATTCCCACTACATACATTGAGAACTACATCAGACAGCATTATAATTTTTTACTTGAACCAGTAAACATAATTTAGAAAACTCAAGAGGAGGAAAAAAACCCCTAATTATATTTATCCATTTTCTACTCTTTTCTTGTTCTTTCTTCCTTTGAATATGTCAAGATCCCTCTTTAATCATGTGGTGTATGTTGGATAATTTTAAGCATTCTTTTGTGATGGATTTGATGGTGATACATTCTCTCAGTTTTCCTTCATGTGCGAATGTCTTGATTTCCCCTTCATTCCTGAAGGATATTTTCACTTGATATATATCATTGGGTTGAGGTTCTTCTCTTTAATCACAAAAATGTTGTGTCACCACATTCTGGCTTTCCTGGTTTCTAATGAGAATTCCACTGTCTTTGAATTATTTTTCCAAGTTAGGTTTAGTGATTTTTCTTTCTTTCTTTCTTTCTTCTTCTTCTTTCTTTCTTTCTTTCTTTCTTCTTTCTTTCTTTCTTTCTTTCTTTCTTCTTTCTTTCTTTCTTTCTTTCTTTCTTTCTTTCTTTCTTTCTTTCTTTCTTTCTTTCTTCCTTCCTTCCTCCCTTTCCTTCCTTCCTTCCTTCCTTCCTTCCTTCCTTCCTTCCTTCCTTCCTTCCTTCCTTCCTTCCTTCTCTCTCTCTCTCTCTCTCTCTTTCTTTCTTTCTTTCTTTCTTTCTTTCTTTCTTTCTTTCTTTCTTTCTTTCTTCTTTCTTTCCCTCTTTCATCCTCTCCAGAGCATACTTTTCATAGATTTTTTTTTAGAGAGAGTGGGAGGTAGGGGAAGAGACAGAGAGAGAAACATTGATGTGAGAGAGATACATTGATTGGTTGTCTGTGTCATGTGCCTTGAACAGGGCTGGGGATTGAGCCTACAGCCAAGGTCTGTGCCCTTGGCCAGAACTGAACCCGGATCCTTCAGCTGTGGCCTAACGTTCTATCCACTGAGCCTAACTGGTGGCAGTGATCTCTCTCTCTTTCTTTCTTTCTTTCTTTCTTTCTTTCTTTCTTTCTTTCTTTCTTTCTTTTTCTTTCTTTCTCCTTCCTTCCTTCCTTCCTTCCTTCCTTCCTTCCTTCCTTTCTTTCTTTCTTTCTTTCTTTCTTTCTTTCTTTCTTTCTTTCTTTCTTATTCCTTTCTTTCTTCTTTCTTCTTCTTGTTTTTTTTTTTTTCCTGTCTTGTTGCTTTCAAGAGTTTTTCTTTGTCTTTAGTTTTCAGAAGTTTGACTCTGATATGCCTTGGCATGGATGTCTATGTGGTTAACATGTTTGGGGTTTGCTCAGCTTAGTGCTTCTGTAGGTTTATGTCCTTTGCTAAGTTGGGAGTATCTTTAGTAATCATTTCTTTATACACTTTTACAGCCTTCGTACTCTTTTTCTAGGACTTCAGTGACCCAACTGGTAAATTCTTATTATATCCCATAGCTCCTTGAGGCTTATTAATTTATTTCCATTTTCCCCCTATTGTTCAGGTTGGGTATTTTCTATTGTTCTTTTCTCTAATTCATTAATTCTTATCCAGTCTACTAATAAGTCCCTCAAAGACACTCTTTATTTCTGTTACAATGATTTTGATAGGTAGTATTTCTTTTTGTTTTTTTTCTTAGAATTTCCATATGTTTGCATTACCCATCTGTGCTTGCATGCTGTCTGTTGTATCCATTAGAGCCCTTAAGATCTTAATCATACTTATTTAAATTTCTAGTTTGATCATTCTGACATCTCTGCCATGTCTGAGTCTGGTTATCATGCTTGCTCTGTCTCTTAACACTGTTTTTGTCTTTTAGTATAACTTTTTAGCTGTTGTTAATCCTCACCTGAGGATATTTTTCCATTGATTTTTAGAGAGAGTAGAAGCAGAGGGAGAGACACACAGAGAGAGAAACATTGATGTGAGAAAGACCCATCGATTGGTTGCCTCCTGCACACATGGTGACCAGGGCCAGAATTAAGCCTGCAATCAAGGTATGTGTCCTTGACTGGAATTGAACCCGGGTCCCTTCAATCTGAGGGCCGATGCTCTATCCACTGAGCCAAATTGGCTGGGGCTTTTAGTATATCTTGTAATTTTTACTAGATAGCTGCTGTGTGGTATGTGAGAACATGGGCCCCTCCCACACTCCAACTCCCCCTCCCACCCTGTGGAATAGGACGAAGGCCAAGGTAAGCGGACTGTGAGACTTTGGGAGCCTGGCCAGCTCCTGAGTCTAAGAAAAACCAAAGAGAACCAGCTTCTAGATATGAGCCCCGACTGTAAACAACTGCACAGAAACAGCTAGCGTTTTGCTCTGGCACAGCTTGTGGGCGAGTACATTCCACCCCACCCTGTTTTGCTTTGTTTTTGTGCTCATACCACCCTGTGCTGGGAAAGCCCTGTGGGGGGAACTTCACCACCAGCCTCCACTCATGCGCAGGCAAATCTTAATAAACCCATGTCCTTCCCAGCTGGTCCTTCAGGTTATTTCTGTGGAATCAGCAAGCAGCACGCTGAGGTTCTCTCGGATCTCAGGGCTCTTTGTGTAACAGCTGGACAGGATGCACTGGGGAAGAGAAACTGTGGGAAAGAGGCCTTTGGTCATATGGTGTGAAGTGTGGTGAGTGGTCAGTGAGCCTGTGAGTAGGTCTCAGCCTTTTCGTGAGCCTGTGCCCTGTGCTGTGTACTTCGCATGTGCTTCTCAGTCTCCCCCTTAGAGTGGTGGGAGTTGGATACTGCCCTTCTCCCACACGGAGGCTAGAGGAGCCTGGAGTTGAATATGTCCTGTCCCCTTGTCAGTTAGGCTCCGATAAAACCTCAGAAGATAAGGTTCTGGTCAATAATTTATTCAGAGAACAGACCTTGCTAAGAAACACAGAATGTTCTGGAGCATTTCAAAATGATTCCCTTTGCCTTTCCCTCCCAGAAGCAGGAGAGGGTTTTTCTCCAACATTCACTGTGAGATCCAGTGGAGCTTCTAGACCTAAAGCTCACAAAGGGTGGGGGCCCCGTGACTGGGTCCCCCTTGGAGTTTTTAACTCTCAGAAGGTCCATGCTTAGCCTCCGCCACTTGCCAATTAGAGGCCAGGCATCCCGCTGGGCAGGTTTCTCAAAGCATTGTGCTCTGTGCTTGTGAGCTTCGTGCCTCGATCAGCTGGGAGTCTGTATTTGCTGGATGGGCTCTCAAATTTTGGGGGCGGTGGCTTGCCCCGTGACCCAGTTCTCTTAAGAATCTAAGAAGCGTGTTGATTTTTCAGTTTGTGCAACTTTTACATGTTTTTAGGGTGGAGTGGCGATTTATAGCTTCTCACATGCTGGACTGGAACCCAGAAGTTGTTCCTTGATTCTTTATTTGTCCTCTCCATTCTGTGGGTGAGTCTATCCATTTAAAACTTTTTTTTGGTTATTTTATTTTTGTTATAAATTTTCTTTTGGTTCTTCTTTGTAATTTTATAGGTTTTTTTTTGTTTTCATTTCTTTCAAGGGTGATCAGAATTGCTTGTTGAAGCAATTTTATGATGACTGATTTAAAGTCTTTTTCAGAAATTTCAACACCTGTCTGGTCAGTTCACTTAGCATTTTTCCATTATCTTTTTGCATTTGAATTGAGACATCCTGGTTTCTTGGTGTGACAACCTATTTTGAAAGGAAACCTGTGCATTTGTCTGTTATATTATAAGACTCTGGATATCATTTAACTATTGTCTTATAGGCCTCCTCTAGCTCCTTTCCAGTGGGGAGAGAATATGTATTTCCTCATTACTGGCAGGTGGTGGTGAGTATCCAGGTTTCCCACTTGGCCTCTGTCACTGCTGGATGGGGTTGGGAGCTCAGTCCCCAAGAGCCCTCCACTGTTGCCACCCCAACAGGGAGTCGGGGAGGGGTGCCTCATTACCACCAGAAGAAGGTGGAAGTCAGGTCTCTCCATGTGGCCTCCACTTACACTGTGGGTTCAGGGAAGATCTCGTCACCAGTGACAGATGAAAGTCCTGGCTTTCCACTCAGCCTTTTCTGACCCTAGGTAATCTGTGTTCTAATAATTGTAGGGGAAATACTGTGAAATGTCCAATATCCTCTCCTGGTCATATAATTAGTTAAGTTAATCATGGTAATCGCATTGCCTGTGTAATGGACACCTTCTGGGTGGGACAAGCCTTAAACAATTCTGGCCAATGATGTATGTTGACTTCTCAGTAAGTAAAACCAGTCTCTCTCCACAGTTATATGAAAAAGTGCGTATGTTGCCACAGATGCTAGTGACAGCTTGTTTGTACCAATCAGGATCACAATACGAAAGAGATTTCCACTTGGATAATTTTTTCTTTAAATCATCACCCAAGGATATGTTTTTATTGACTTCAGAGAGAGAGAGAGAGAGAGAGAGAGAGAGAGAAACATCGATGTGAGAGAGAAACATTCCATTGCCTTCTGTATGCTTCCTGACTGGGAATGGAAGCTGCAACCTAGGTATGTGCCCTGACCAGGAATCAAATCCGAAACCTTTTGGTGTATGGGACATTTCAATTACCTGCCGGCCCTGGGCAGGGCTCTACTTGGATAACTTAAAATGAAGATTCTTAATTACAGGACCATTTATGGAAGTGTAGCT
>NW_005871616.1:475165-477330 GCF_000147115.1 Myotis lucifugus | reverse complement strand
TGATCCCCCACAAAATACAAGTCTGTGCATAAAGCATCTTTTCAGCTATGTGGAGGCTCACATGTCACAATGAAATGCAAAAAATAAAAGTAAAAATTTCACATTATATATTTTTGTCAAGACCATTTTAGGTTCCTGACTACTCCCCTCCTTAGAGTGCCTTGCCTTTTTCCAATTTATTTCTTTTCTTTCCCTCTCTTCCCCACTTCTGTCTCTTTTTCCATCTATGCCTCTTACATTTCATCTTCCATAATTAGAGTGAAAATAAAGCCTTCATTATTTTTCAGATAATTCATATTATACATTTATAATTCATATTATACAAATATTTATTTAAATAAATATTTAATCCATTTAAAATATTTATCCCAGTTTACATTCAATTAAAACTTTTTGTTGTTGTTGACAGTATTACAGATACCTCCCATTCTCCCCCTGCCACCTAACCCCTCGCCTCCCAATAAAGATCCCATGGACAGATATTTACAATTTTTCTGAAGATAAAGCAATGTGGTGACCCCCGGGAGAAGCAGGGGGAAGAATGGTTTCTGGAAATATCCCAGGAATCAAGAGGAAAACAGGAACAGAGATGAGAAAGAAATAAAAGCCAGAGGTGAGCAGGAAAGAGTGACATGTGTAGGCGAGTGCTGAGTGACCCCACCGAGGTGGGGAGTGGATGAGGAGAGTGACAGGAAGAAAGAGCCTGAAGAAATGGATCAGGAGAGAAGGCTCAGTCTGCAGCAAGCCCTCAGCAGGCAGCCTGAGTTCTCCTCTCCTGCTCTTGGATGATAAGGAAGGAGCTCTCCACAATGCCACGCCAGCCTCTGCAGACTAGTGTCTCTCCCTTCTCTGAAAATGGTTGGAACCAGGGATTCTGGGAACAGAGGTGTTGGGATTAGAAAGGCACAGGGTCCAGTGGGGAGCTGCAGTGCAGATCAGAGGGGCATGGGGTGAGGGTGCAGACAGAGTTGGAACATTCAGGCATGACGTCAAGACCAGTGTTTGCGTGAGCAGTGTTCCTCGGTTCTCCAAATGGTCAAATGCTACAACCTGTCAATCTCAGGTTGCTCCTACTTGACCTTCCTTTCCAGGTTCCATTCGACCTGTTCATCTGAATCAAAATTGTAGGGCAGCTGGCATAAAGAGGGTGCTGTAGGCCTGCGTGGTCAGTTACTGTCAAAGGGGGCAGAGCATGGGAAGAGGAGCGATGGATGGGTAGGACTCCAGGAGGGTCTGACACTGCGCATGCACACTGATCAGAATGGAACCAACACTTGAAAGCTCCTGGTACAAAACCCAATTTCCTTTCTCTTTCTCCCAGGTTCCCCACGTGCCTGGGGTTTTCTTTGGAGGCTGTTATATTTGAGAAGTCGGGTCCAGAAACAAGTTCTGGATAAAAACAACTTGTGGTGGAGGTTCCTGCTCACTGTCAAGGATGTTTCTTATGGGTCAGTCAGTGAATTTGCCAGCACATCAATTTAGCACATGCATCAGTTTGATATACTGAGCAGATGTAGTAAATGTAGCAATTTACCACAATTTGCTTAAGGAATAGTTTTATTGAATTCATTTTTTAATTGTCTCATGAACATTAAAAATGTTATCATTTCAGATAGAAAATTTTCAGTTTATATCTATATTGGTATCAAATCCTTTAAAAGTCTTATTTTATAAATTTTAGTGCTTTAAAGGCTCTTTGCTAATTTCTCTGCAGAATAAATTTGTTAAATATACCAAATTCAACCAAAACATATTTTAGCCATTTAAAATATTTATTCCAGTTTACCTTCAAAGCATTTTAAACAACTTCTGAAATTGTCAGTGAATTGTAGTTGTTCTGTTTTCATTCCGTGTTTTATTAACGCATTTGCTGTAAAGCTTCATGGAACCTGAGCTGCTTGTTGGCAGAAGATGGAGCAGAGTCCTAGAGAGCGAGAGAATGGGACGGGGGAGCAGGAGGGCTCACAGTCCTCCCATTCACTTACCAACCATCAACTATAGCTTAACATATTTTAAACAACCTTTAGAAATATAAAAAAGAAATGAGTTTTGAGTACATTAATAATTTTAGTAAATTTACCAAACTGGTCATTGGCAAATTGGTTCCTTGGTAATCCAGTGTTTGGTGGATTGGGGTCCTCAGTGCACCTGGATCCTTCTGCATC
>NW_005871616.1:469318-475065 GCF_000147115.1 Myotis lucifugus | reverse complement strand
GGATAAGAAACATGACCCACCCTAACCGGTTTGGCTCAGTGGATAGAGCGTTGGCCTGCGGACTCAAGGATCCCAGTTTGATTCCGGTCAAGGACATGTACCTTGGTTGCGGGCACATCCCCACTGGGGGGTGTGCAGGAGACAGCTGGTCAATGTTTCTCTCTCATCGATGTTTCTAACTCTCTTTCCCTCTCCCTTCCTCTCTAAAAAAATCAATAAACTCTATTTTAAAAAGAAAAGAAAAGAAAACATGACCCATATATAAAGGGTGTCCCAAAATTCACGCAAGAAGTAATTTTGATAGAAAACACAGGTTTATAATTAAAAATTGTAAATTTTTTATTGATTAATAAAGTATAAAGTATAGGGTTATGTATGGAATAGCACATCGGGTAAATAGCCTCCACGGCTTTGCTGGCACATACGCAAATCCCTGGTCTTCATTGGTCTTCATTGTCCCTGCTCCTGGGCCATAATTGGTACTTGGTAATGCTTATCAAATTGAAGGGATTGAAATCAAAGGGCAACAGATATTAGAATCTGATTCAATAAACCAAGTAAAATTAGGCTTTTATTTTTTGTTGTTGTTAATGCTCATGCAAAATTCAAATCTTGCGTGAATTTTGGGACACCCTTTAGAAGGATCATACCTCAACATAATAAAAGCCATATATGACAAACCCTCAGCCAACATCATACTCAATGGGCAAAAACTAAAACCACTTCCCCTAAGAAAGGAACAAGACAGGGATGCTCACTCTCACCACTCCTGTTTGACATAGTACTAGAAGTACTAGCCATTGCAATTAGACAAGAAGAAATAAAAGGCATCCAAATTGGAAAAGAGGAAGTAAAACTGTCCTTATTCACAGATGACATGATATTGTACATAGAAAACCCCCAAGACTCTATCAAAAAACTACTAGACTTAATAAATGAATTAGGCAATGTAGCCGGATACAAAATTAACACCCAAAAGTCTATGGCTTTTCTATATACCAATAATGAACTCACAGAAAGAGAAATTAAAAAAGCAATCCCATTTGTTGGGAGCCATTATAAATCACATATACATCTCCAGTTTACAGCATAATAGGTTTATGGCTCCTCCAAGCCAACTCCCGGTTTGGCCTGGAGTTAAAAGACAACCTTGCAGTTTAGCCTGGAGTTAAAAGATAACATACCCTCACCCTAAGCACAAACCTGCTACATCTCTGCTGATAAGCGCATAGCTGTGACATTCCAGAGCCTTTGTTACATCCTTAATGATAGGCTAATCCCATGGACCTCCTTGCCCACCCCCTCCCTCTAGAACAACATAAATACTACCCGCTGTAAAAATAAAATTGAGGCTTGATCAGAACTTTGTCTTGCCTCCATTTCTTCACGTCTCCTATCCTCTCATTCCTTTGCAGGATTTGGTGTGGAGTACCCACGATGCGTGCCCTGCAGGTCGGGGCATAAATGGCGCCCAACATGATCTCTGCTCTCCAATCCTCCTCAGGAACGTTCACTTTTTGTCCGGCCGGACCTCCCCTTGGCGCCACTGGGATCACCCTGTGAGTCAGCCTGCTTTTTTCCTGGTCGCCGCTTTGCTTACCCGCTCTGCGAGTCAGACCTGTTGCTTTGGTAAGTGAATGCATTCATTTTGGATAGGCATTCTCTTTCCTCATTGCCTCCCCCCTTGTCTCCTGCCTCTAGTCCACTTTGAGCACTCTCTTGTCATTTCGGGGAAGAGTGAAAGGTACCTGATTTCGGCGGAGAGAACTCCGAATCACTCAGGCTTGTCCCTTGGTTTCGTTCCACGTGGTTGACTCCTTCCAAAAACCCTGCATTCACTTTGTCTTAGTGGTCTTTCTGAGAAAGTGGGGACTCCAGCTGAGACTCTGAAGTAAGTGTTTTTGCCTACTTTAAAGCTTAAACCGTCCACCCAAAATTAGAAGTAAACCAGAAAGAACTTGTGTCAGTGTTACTCCGGGAAAACTCCTTGCCTACTTTAAAACGTAAGCCGTCCACCTTGTGAGCACTCATGGGGTGCCTGACTCCCGACTGGTGAATTCCTGAGGGTCCTAGCAGGTTACCTGCCTCACAAGGGTCCGAGTTGGCGGATTATACCAACCAGCTGTTTACGTAGGAGGAGTGAGCTGCAGAGGCTGCTCCGAGGAAGGCACTTGAAAACAAGTTTCGATCTGGGGAGCTCTGATCCAGGGGTCCGAGTTGGCGGATCATACCAACCGATTGCTTACGTAGGAAAACACACCTGTGGCATAAACAGGACTGAAGTAGTCTCAGCAGAGAATTTCTACATCCCGACCTATGACACGTGAACAGGGGCCTCTCCTTTGAGGTGGCTGTTGGCTGCTCTCCCTCGCTGGTTCGTCTCCTTGTCGACTCCTGGGCTGACCTGGTACGGGGTTTATATGTCCCGGAGGCTTACGTGGAAGAGGCTAAGACATGGGTCAGGCTCTGAGTTCTCATGATCTGTTTCTTAAAGGACTCAGGGAGTCCCTCGAGGCGTGAGGATTTAGGGTTAAAAAGAAAGATTTAAAAGGCTTCTTGAAGGACTCAGGGAGTCCCTCAAGGTGCGAGGATTTAGGGTTAAAAAGAAAGATTTAAAAAGCTTCTTAGCCGAAACCGGTTTGGCTCAGTGGATAGAGCGTCGGCCTGCGGACTGAGAGGTCCCGGGTTCGATTCCGGTCAAGGGCATGTACCTGGGTTGTGGGCACATCCCTGGTGGGGGATGTGCAAGAGGCAGCTGATCGATGTTTCTCTCTCATCGATGTTTCTAACTCTCTCTATCTCTCTCCCTTCCTCTCTGTGAAAAATCAATAAAATATATTAAAAAAAAAATAAAAAGCTTCTTAAAGGACTCAGGGAGTCCCTCAAGGCGCAAGGATTTAGGGTTAAAAAGAAAGATTTAAAAGGCTTCTTCACTTTTAAGAAATGAAACCCCGCTGCCGAATCTCTCTCTGGTTTGCAGAGATTCAGAGATGGCAGGAGAGGGCAGAGCTGTGGGCTCTCCTGCAATGAGATTACTTGGTGTTTTATTTAAAAATTACTGGAGAACATCTTATGACAACCAAACTTTGGCTAAGATTACCTTGGGTGCTAGCCATGACTTTAGAAAGCGAAATAGGAAAAAATTTAAAATGTCTTTTTCTATTAAGCATGACTTTGGGGAAAATACGCCATCTGAGTCATTTGCTAAAACTTCCCCCAAAGCAGGATATGTAGGGGAAAGGAAAAGGGAGCTCATGGCGATCCTATATGGACGCCTCCTCCCCAGTGTTCAAATTTAAAATCTTCTCGTAATTAAAAAAGTTTTACAAAATTTAAAAAATGCGTCTGGGATTTCTGTTCACGTGTAAAGAGAAAACCTGGCTTGGAACTAAAGCGCGCATCGTCCGATTTTGGACATTTAGATAGAGTTTTGAGCTAAAAATCTCTTTACAAATGTCAGAATAAAACCCAAGACTGATTATTTCCTAAGAAAAATGGCATATTTGAGCCAGAGAAGAAATGCAGGCTGGTTCTAGCAATAAGATTGGTATATTTCCATAATAAAGAGTGATTTTTGAAATGTTAATAAAGCCTGTTCCAAAGTTAATCTTAAAAGCCTCAAAGAAATTTAGTAAAATTGTCTGTTACAGAAAATTTACCAAAATAACTGCCTTAAAATAATAATTTAGATTTAAATCTCAAGAATTATTGATCTATATTAATTATAAAAATCTAAGTAGCCCAGATAAAAGATGGCTACGCCCTTTAATTAAGGCTGGCTTCCCAAAGCAATTTCTAAGGGAGGAAGGGCTAGCCTCCCTTCCCCCAACAGAACAAGCAGGTAGGCAAAAATTTCCTGCCCTTGGCAACTTCTAAAGAGAGGCTTGCTTCCCAGTTTCCCATCCTTGGGAGCAGTGGCAGCCCAAGGCTTTGGGAGTTTGCTAAATTGAATTAGATAGTCTGAAATAACAAAATGCTAAAATAGTAATCTAAATTTCCCTCATGAAAAATCTAAAGGACAGAATTAAATCTGTTGGTTGATTATGTCTTGCATTTTTTGAAATTTATTCTTAAAAATGTTACTGATTGAGAAATGCTAAATATTTAACTTGCCAGCTAAGAGTTTAAAGTTCTGGTTAAATAAATTTGGAGAAATCATATAATTATAGTAAAATTTCAACATTTGTCCAATTGAAAAAAAGAGGATAAATTTTGTAATCCCAACTGAAATTTTTAAATACAAAGATTAGTTTAAATTTAATTGATATCTCTTAATAATTATAAAAGGTATATAATCTTTAAATCATATATACACATATATATTTGGTGGTCTTTCAAGTTGGATTTCAAAACTATAACTGTTGTGCCCAGATTTCAAGATTCCCAAGAAACCACATCAGGGAGCCAATTCAATGCAAAAGCATAAGAATCTGTATTTCAAGTTAACTTGGGCTCCCCATCCACCAGGCTCACCGACACCAAGGCAAACCAAGTGGCTGAGCGCGCGAACCCCGCCTGAAGACCGGTTATATAAGGGGGGTTGGAGTAAGGGGAGGAGAAAGAACTGTGCTCTGCCGCCTGGGTGTGGCTAGCAGAGTAGGACGTAGCCCCTACCCTGGGGCAACCTAGCCCTCGCCCTTTCATTCCCCCCTTTGTCTTGGAACTTCCGGCTCAATCATGAGACGGACTGATTCCACCGTTGCTAGAGGCCCGTACTGGGCATATTTTAACAAATGGTCTGGTGGAGGGGAAAGAAACCATTTTAGCTTTAACAATTTCTATTGAAATAGGATTTTTCTTCTTAAAATTCCTCCATGGCTATCAAAAAGCCAAATCAAGATTAATTTATCTACTGTCCTGATGTTTGCATAAACACAACAAGAATGGTAACTGACTACCTTTGCTGGAATCTCATGGTTGAATCTTAATGTGCCCCGTAGGGCCAAGGAAGCCAAGCCATCCAGCTGCCATCAGGCCTGCCTGCAGTATCTGCTGAGTTAGGTGAATCCTTCACCTGTAGCAATTCCACCTGAGCCCATGCTCCAGGCTTTAAGCCCATCTCAGTAGCCCTCCTACTTGTTGCAGCCCAGAGCATGTGGGGGCTCTGCAGGAACGCAGAGGCATCCCTACTGCTCCCCTTCTACTCTTACCAACCGCCAGTGATGGTAGGGCATCGGCCTGACACTCCAGCGCCAGCCATCTTCAGGGCTTCCAAGCAGAATACCAGGCTTTCTTCGTGGTATTTTTACTGGCTTCAAGTCTTTAGAGCTCAGACAGGGCTCTTTAAAACATGATACTCCAGTCAAAGTTTTCCGTTAATAAAACCACTATTAGGAACCGGTCTTATTGAATCTATGCAAAGAAACATATTGCCATGTTAGCATTGCCAAATTTTGGAGGAATTACATAAGAAGAAAGACATACTGATCTACTTTAAGATTTTCTGACTTTTCTTGCCAATTCCTTTTAATTGTTGGCATTAAACTTTCTTTCTATGTATAATCATGCTTCAGATCTTCTATTCTAAACAGGCTTTTTTCAGACTACCCCTGACATGGGCATGGTCACAAAGGCCTGCAAGACAGTATTACAGGCTGCCAACTGTTAGCTGTCTCTCAACAGAGACCAAAACCTGATGGGCACCATTCCTGCCCATTTGGGCACCTGTCCTCTTGGCAGCTAGGCACCCTTTACTTTTGGGGGTCAATCCATATAGTTCTTCCAGGACAGCCCAACATACATCAAAA
>NW_005871616.1:465334-466427 GCF_000147115.1 Myotis lucifugus | reverse complement strand
GGGGGCCCTGCCCGGCCCCCCCTGCCGCCAAACCCCCCGGGGCCCCTGTGCAGCCGGGCTCCGGGGGCGAGGGCTGCGCTCCTGCACACCCGCCCCCGGGCGCCCGCCCCTACTGAACAGCAAGCAGCCTTGGTGCGCTGGCCTCAGCCTCTGCGCGCCGGCTTCAGCTTCCGCATCCAGGCGAATCTTTCCTCTCCTGCGGCCCGAGGCACAGTGATTCCCAGCTCACCTTCCCTGCCTGGGATGCGCGCGGGCGGGCGGGGATCCCTCCCCTGCCTTTACATTTACATACTTTTACCAGACATTCATTCAGAGTTTAAACAATCCATTCAATTCCTAACAACTTCCCAATTCCTGAGGGAGCTCTAAAGCCTCCCGCAATCTCCTTGAACTGATGAATCACAATACCCAAAGGAGCAGTCTGAGTCCGTCCCATAACATCCGTCCAGTAAGTCCACAGAAAACAGAGAAACAGGCACAGACAAACAGGGCCCAAAGAACAGCCTTCCAACTCTATGGAAGCAACTAGACAAATGGCATTAAGCCAAACCCTTCTCAAATCCGCGAGAGGAATACACATCTCTCATGAGAGGAATACACATCTCTCATATCCGTGAGGGAGAATACACATTCCCTCGTGGGGGAGCAGAACGTCTTCTAAACTCTCCCCCCGCCTGTGGTCGTACAGGGGCGCGTCCCGCCTGGACCCCCTCAAAGCACCGATTCCAGAAGTGAGCTCACACAGGACAGAATACACAACACACAGACACTTGCCGCGGCTACGCAGATTCTACGGATTGAGGATCCCTACATGGTCCTGGGAACCCCGGGCGAGCCCCCAAATGTTATGCCCAGATTTCAAGATTCCCAAGAAACCACATCAGGGAGCCAGCCAACCTGATGCAAAAGCATAAGAATCTGTATTTCAAGCTAGCTTGTGCTCCCCATCAACCAGACTCACTGACACCACGGCAAACCGAGTGGCTGAGAGAGAGAACCCTGCCTAGAGACCGGTTATATGGGGGGGTTGGAGTAAGGGGAGGAGAAAGGACTGTGCTCTGCCGATTGGCCAGGCACAAGCCGGGTCTTGTTA
>NW_005871616.1:459403-461003 GCF_000147115.1 Myotis lucifugus | reverse complement strand
CAGCTACTGTCAGTTATGTTTCTGGGCCTCTACCTACACATTCCCTGCGCCTCAGTGAGCTCACTCAGCCTTTCTGGGATGAATGAGTAAATTCTCACCTGCCACCCACTGAGGCTCAGTAGAAAAACAGAAGGGCAAATACTGCCTTAAAAATGGACTTTATTAATTATTTTGTGCTATTTTGCTTAATGCGGTAAACTCTTCTTGACTTGGATCTTAAGAATTTGTGAACACAAAGTCTGAGGAAAAAGTGTTTGCTAAAAGCAAAAACAACACTTGAGTGTTTCATAAGGCAGAATTTAATCTCTTAGGAAGCTCAGCAAATGGCACAGTAGAGCTGAAGTTTTGAAGTAAATAAAGTGATACTATTAAATGATTGAATAAAAATTTTTTCAGGTTTCTTTTGACTTAGACCCTGCTCCGCCCCCCCCCCCCCCCCCCCCGCCTGAATCACCATCCATTCAGGAATAGATATTGTGAATGGTAATTATAGCCATTTAAAGAGCATCTATTTCTTGACAATCACCTTACCAAACACCCTCTGTTTAATGCTACTTAATTTCACAACTACTTGTGTGCTAGGATTTAGCATGATCACTTTAATATGCTAATATTGGTACATAATAAACACTTGAATTAATTAGCCCAATTGATCACTACACAGCAGTCTTTGTGCTCTGTATTGCAGGTGTGTACTACATGTATGTCATGGGAGCACAGCCTCATGAAAGCAGTTATGACCAGAAGCAGCAAGATGAGTCTGTTCTTGCCTGTTTCCAATGTTGGTGGGGATAGAAAGTTCACTAGTGAATCCCTAGTCTGGCCCCAGTGTTGTCTGCACATGTTCACATAACTTTTGCTGACAAACTCTCTCGCCTTCTGACCCACATCCTAATGCCACCAAGTGCTTATATTTTTGCCATCTCAGGTCTATTTTCATAAAAATTATTCTAACCTTTTTCTTTTTAACTCGTGCCCTGTTTTTTTACTCCCAGTCTGTCAAACTGACAGATTTTATGAATCCAGCTAGCTGACCATGCTTTTAGTCCCCAGGAAGGAGAAACTGATGAGAGTCTAAGTGAGCCTGACTGGTGTTTCTCAGTGGTTGAATGTTTTCCCATGCACGGGAAGGTCTTGGGTTTGATTCCTGGTCAGGGCACATGCCCAGGTTGCGGGTTTGATCCATGATCAGGGTGTATGCAGGAGGCAACAGACTGATATTTCTCTCTCTCTCTCCCTCATCATTCCTCTCTCTCTCTCTTTAAAAAAAATCAATGAAAACATATTTAAATGCACACATGAACTATGTAGTATATAGTTTCACAGTATGGGAATAAGGGAGATGCTGTAAAATGGCTGGGGAGATAAAGGATAAGATGCATAAATAGGGAGGGAGAGTCTGTAGTATTTGAGCACAGATGGCTATCTGAGAAGATAAAGGAATTGAGACATGGGCAAGAATGATATTTATCAGTGTTACTTGTTTCCAAGGTTCTCTTTTCCTTCAGAAAATTACAAACTTTTGAAATAAAATTTATTTTACTAGATTGTAATTCTATAAGGGAGGGACTGTAGTCTGGTATCTTTCTATTCCTAGTAC
>NW_005871616.1:455795-459125 GCF_000147115.1 Myotis lucifugus | reverse complement strand
ATTGCTTTCGGAGGAAGGATGTGATGTCACTGCTGTCCTGCTCTGTTGGACATAGAACTGTCTGTAACGTTCCTAATTCTCAGTCCGTGTTACTGTTCATGGAGCTGTGACCAGTGTTGATGGGCCCCCAGGAGACTCAAACTGAGGTATTTTCTCCACTGTGAGGAGCTGCGGGACCAACAGGAAATGGTCACTGCCCTGGTGTGAATCCCTTGAGCTGATCCCCAGGGATCAACAGGTGGAGGGAAAACAAGTCTGGGTTTTTCATCTTTATTTAAAAACATTGTGAATAGTGGCCTATATAACATAGCAATTTAAAGATTTAAAGGCTTCATTTTTATCAATTGGTATCAATAGAATATCTCCCATAAAGTGATTGTGGTTAGGTCTTGACTCTGAAAAGTTAACTGACTCATGTGTTTACTCGAGCTAATCAAGTGGCCCAGCTCGGGTCCTCATCCTGGATTCGGAATCCAGGGATCTTTCCTGCTGGTTCAGGGAGGACCTTCCCCGTGGGGAGACATGCCTGTGCCCCACATCTCACTCCGTCTTTTCCTCTCTGTCACCCCTCCCCTCCCAGTGGAGCCCACAGTGACCATCTCCCCGGCCAAGACAGAGGCCCTGAACCACCACAACATGCTGGTCTGCTCGGTGACAGATTTCTACCCAGCCCACATCAAAGTCCGGTGGTTCCGGAATGACCAGGAGGAGACAGCCGGTGTGGTGTCCACCCCCCTGATTCGGAACGGGGACTGGACCTACCAGATCCTGGTGATGTTGGAAATGACCCCCCAGAGAGGAGACATCTACACCTGCCGCGTGGAGCACCCCAGCCTCCAGAGCCCCATCGCAGTGGAGTGGCGTAAGGGGCCGTTTCTTTCCTGCATCTTGGGCCCCACAGACAGAGGGCAAACAGCGTCCCCTGGCCATCCCATTGCATCCCTGCCCCTGATGTCACTGCTGAGTGCACATCACAGGATGCTAGAGCCCTCTGGTGCCCTGGCAGGGGCATCAGATCTCATGGTGTTTCCAGACACTAGGGAGGTCACTCTACACCACAGCTAGAACCCAGTCTGAGGGCTCTGAGGGCTGACTGTGGTGGCTGGTGATGGGGCTTAAGACCCAAGGTTAAGGATGCATGTGAAGGAGCAGGACCCACTTCCCCTGTCACCACCCACGGTGTCCAAGTGTTTACTGGCTGGTCCCCCCAGGGGTGGAGGCTTCCAAAGGGCCCCTGTGGGTTTGGGGACAGAAGCTGACACCCAGGCTCTGCTCCCCAGGGGCACAGTCTGGATCTGCCCAGAGCAAGATGCTGAGTGGCATCGGGGGCTTCGTGCTGGGGCTGATCTTCCTGGGCCTGGGCCTTGTCATCCGTCACAGGAAACAGAAGGGTAAGCAACTGGGGAAACGGGAGGATGGGCTGTGCCCGGGACCCTCTGTTGAGGGAGCCTCTGCTTCTAGGTGTAACTCACCTCCTGACCTGGAAAGTAGGAGGCCGGGCTGGTGGTGGGAGGAGACAGACAGCTAGGGGAGGCTTTGGACTGGATTTTACTGGTTGAAAGGCAGCCCTGCCATAAGTATGACTATGGCGAGTGTCCTGGGGCTGAGAGCTCATCACTGTCTCGCTGGCCCCTTTCCAAAAGCTGCTTCTTTAAGATCAGGGCGTTGTCTTCCCTTCCTTCTAGTGACAGGTCCACTCATTTGGGGGATTGTAGCTTAGGGGTAAGGCCTTGTGGCTGATGGGTAGGGGGGAAATACATTTCCAATTAAGTTGCTTATCTCATTTCTTGTGGGTGGGAGAGGGACGGGCTGTTTGCGTGATGAGACCTTTCTCTGTGTAAAGTCCTTTTGTAGGATCTCATGGGCCTCCCCGCAGGTACTGTCTCTGCTCTGATTTAATAGGGGAGGGGAGGATGGAGGGGGTGCTAGGACAGGAAAAAGAGGGAGGTGCGGAAGATGAATGCACCTTGTCACAAAGGTCGTGGTTCCTGGCCTATTCCCTGCCAGGGGATCAAGGATTTGGGGAGAAGCTCGCCCAGTTTCTGAAGGAAGCTCCAGGCTTGTTATCTAGAACCCTGGGCTTAACTTTGGTGACTCTCTCTGTGAATCGTGGAGCCAGAGCCACGTCTTGGGTGGTAGACTTGTGGATGGTGCCCACTTTGTGCCCATGTTGGTGGCTTCTGCCTGTGGGCATTTATAAGTCACTCCTAGTGGTGGAAGGAAGGTTAGTTATCAATAAATTTGCTAAAAGATGAAATGCTCATATCCCCTAAGGATAACAGCTGTTCCTCCTGCATGTCTGGGTGGAGCTGAAGTGCATGTCCTCTTTAGCAGATTTCACCCGGACACTGATACTGGGGGAGGTGATGACCTTATGCCCAGACTTCAGCTTTACCTGATGCTGCAGGGCCCCGAGAGGAGGGGACAGGGTACGTCCCCAGGTGCCGGGTGCTGATCACTCTCTCTTCTACAGGGCTCCTGCACTGACTCCTGAGGGTACTTTGACTGGGATCAGCTATGTTTCTTCTGAAATGCCTGCTTGCTGTCCTCGCGCAGATTTCCCAGCTGCCTGTGAACCTGCTCCCTAGTTACTCTAATGCAGTCGGCCAGGCATCTCCTGTGATACCCCCTCACCGCTCCACCCCCTCCTGAGGCCATGGCTGTGCCCTGTGGGCTGGCAGCTGAGTCTATTCAAGGCCCCCAAGGCATTTTTCTTTTGTCCCCTCCCCCAATGCACTGTCCAAGAGAAGCACATTAAAGCCTTTGCCTGACTCCAGAGCTTTTATCATAATTAAACATGTTATCTGTATCCTGAGCCTTCTTAACTGAGTGGAGGCAGGAAGCCACTGCAGAATGAAAGGAACATATTTTGCTCCTGAGGGAGACTAGAGGCATCTTGGGGTGCTGTGATAAAAGTGGGCAGAGGGAACAATTCAATCGCTCTCCTTCCTGGCTCTTCAGTATTGATGTTCAGTGCAGTGGCCTTAGGATGTGCCAGCCTCTCTTCAAGTGTGCTGGGTATAGTGTACGTCAGCATGGAGGACTTACCTGGGCCCAGGTATAGTGGCCCTTGGTGTCTCAGAGAACCAAACTGATGTTTCAGATGTCTTGGCAAGTCACATTGATCAACGTAAAAAAAAAGTTTTTGATGATGACAAAATTCTTTTATTAGTAGATTAGACACCTAGTGCATGAATTCGTGCACAGGTTGGGTTCCTTGGCCTGGCTGGCAATCAGGGCTGATTGGGGCCATCTCGCTCAGTACCAATTGGTTGATCAGGGCCAGCAGCAAAGGGAGGACCATGAGAGTTGGCTGGCTGTGGTAGCTCA
>NW_005871616.1:447799-455695 GCF_000147115.1 Myotis lucifugus | reverse complement strand
TTGAGTGTCTGCCCTCTGCTGGTCAGTGTACATCATAGCAACTGGTCTTTCAGTAGTTCAGTTGTTTATGCTTTTATATATTATAGACCTAAGAGGCCCCAGTGCAACAAAAAATTGGTGCACTCGGCGGGGAGGGGGGGGTCCCTCAGCCCGCCTGTGCCCTCTCGAAGTCTGGGGACCCCTCGGGAGATAACGACCTGCTGGCTTAGGCCTGCTCCAGGGTGGCAGAGGGCAAGCCCAATCCCTAGGTGCAGCCCCTGGTCGGGTTCAGAGCAGGGCCGATTGGGGAGTTGGGGCGCTGCCCCCTGTCATGCACAGAGCAGAGCGGATTGGGAGGTTGCGATGCCACCACCAGTCATGCTCAGGGTAGGGCCGATTGGGGGGTTGGGGCACCGCCCCATGTCACACTCAAGGCAGGGTCGATGGGGAGGTTGTGGCACCACCCCCTGTCACGCGAAGCAGGGCTGATCAGGGGGTTGGGGCGCTCCCCCCTGTCATGCACAGAGCAGGGCCCATCAGGGGGGTTGGGGAGCTCCCCCCTGTCATGCACAGAGCAGGGCAGATAGGGGAGTTGGGGCACTGCCACCTGTCACACACAGAGCAGGGCCGATCAGGGGGTTGGGGCGCCGCCACTCTCACACTCAGGGCAGGGCTGATGGGGAGGTTATGGCTCTACCCCGTCACACACAGAGCAGGGCCCGTGGGGTGGGGGGTTAGGGCCCCACACCCTGTCACACACAGAGCAGGGCCGATCAGGGGGTTGGGGCGCTGCAGCCTGTCACACACAGAGCTGCAGGGCAATCAGGGGATTGGGGAGCTCCCCCCTATCAGGCACAGAGCAGGGCTGATTAGGGGGTTGGGGCGCCTTCCCCTGTCACAAACAGAGCAGGGGGGATAGGGAGGTTGTGGCCCTGCCCCCTGTCACACACAGAGCCGCAGGGCGATCAGGGGGTTTGGGTGCTGCCCCCTGTCATGCTGATCCCGGTGCCGGGAGGCATATTACCCTTTTACTATATAGGTTAGAGGCCTGGTTCACAGGTGGGGGCCCGCTGGTTTGCCCTGAAGGGTGTCCTGGATCAGGGTGGGTGTCCCCACTGGGGTGCCTGCCCAGCCTGGATGAGGGGATGATGGCTGTTTGCAGCTGGTCACACACCCTTCAGGGTGGGGTCCCCACTGGGGTGCCTGGCCAGTCTGGGTGAGGGGCTGAGGGCTGTTTTCAGGCTGGCGGGTGACTGAAGCTCCCAACCACTCCTTTTTTTCTTTTCTTTTTTTATTCTGGGCCAGCTTTAGCTCTGGCTCCAGCTCTGAGGCTTCTGCTGCTGAAAGCAGGTATCTGGTTTGTTTGGGTTCTATAATTGATACACTGTATCAACTCCAGCTCTGAGATCCCAGCTGGCTGAAAGTGGGTTTCTGGGGTTTTGTTTAGCTTCTATATTTGTTACAATGTTTCAAACTGCAACCTCAGAGGCCAGCAAGGCAGGCAGGGAACGTTGGAGTCCTCCGTCACTGAAGCAAGCAAGCCTCATGTTCGCTTTAAGCTGCCTGGCTGCTGGCCGCCATCTTGGCTGGCAGTTAATTTGCATATCACCCTGATTAGCCAATGGGAAGGGTAGCGGTCGTACGCTAATTACCATGTTTCTCTTTTATTAGATAGGATAAACAGAGTCAACCAGTTAGAAATTGGTGATGAATGAATGAACATATTTTCAGGCCGGAACATTTCTTGTAGTTATCTGCAGTGGTAGTTTAAAGAATCATTTAAAATAGCACTTTCTTATACAAAGCACTAATTATAAAGAATATGTGCACCCCTATGTTCATTGCAGCATTATTTACAATAGCCAAGGTATGGAAGCCACCCAAGTGCCCACCAATAAACAAGTGGATAAAAAAGTTGTGGTACATATAAACAATGGACTATTACTTGGCCATAAAAAATAAAGAAATCTTACCTCTGTGACAGCATGGATGGACCTAGAGGGTATTATGCTAGGTCATATGATTCACTCACACTGGATGGCTATTGATGTGTTGGCTGTTGTCAGATTTTTTAAAAAAATAAAATATTTATATTGACTTTTTACAGAGAGAGGAAGGAGAAGAGATAGAGGGATAGGAACATTATCCATCAGCTGCCTCCTCTACGCCTCCTACAGGGGATTGTGCACACAACCTGGGCATGTGTCCTGACTGGGAATTGAACCAGTGACCTCTTGGTTCCTGGGTCAGTGCTCAACCATTGAGCCACATCAGCTGGGCTGTTATGTTTTTATTTGACAATCTAAGGGAAAAAAGATCAGTGTCCCTGACTAAGTAGTCAGGTATTGCATGTTTTAAAAATTCTTGTGGCACTCCAGTGTGCCTGTTGTGGCACACTAGTTGAAAATCAGTGAACTAGCCAATCTGGCTTTAACCCATAATCTAAGTACATGCCCTGACTGGGAATTGAACCATGACCTTTCAGTCTATGGGATGACACTCTAACCTCCAACCAACTGAGCTATACCAGCCAGGTCTCTATGTCTTTTGTTTAGAGAATTTAATCCATTTATGTCTAGGGTATTTATTGGTAAGGACTTATTAATGCCATCTTATTAATTGTTTTCTGGCTGTTTTGCAGTTTTCTTGTTCCTTTCTTCTTTACTTTCTGCCTTCCTTTTCTCTAGTCTTATTCTTGTATTCTCTTCTCTTTATCTTTTGTGTATTTGTTGTAAGTGTTTGCTTTGTGGTTACCATGAAGTGTACATAAAATATCTTATGGCTATACAGGTCTATTTTACACTGATAACAACTTAACTTCAATCATGTACCAAACCTCTACCCTTACTAGATTTAATGCACCACCATATTACAGTATTAAAGTATTCTGAATTTAACTGCATGCTTATTCTTTTCCACTGCATTGTATATTTCCATGTTGTTAATTAGTGCCATTTTATTTCAGCCTGAAGACCTCTTTTCAGCATTGTTGTACAGCAAGTTTAGTGGTAATGAACCCTATCAGCTTTTTTCTTTTAATCTGGAAATGTCTAACTCTCCTTCATTTGTGAAGAACAAGTTTGTCAGACAGATACTATACACCATCTTATTTCATCTCAACAGACATTTATTCAAGCAGTCTCTAAACTCTACTATATTGTATTTGGTTCTTGTTCAATGTTCTCTCACATTACCTTGTTCTTTTCCTTTATAAATTCTTCAGAATTTATAATTCTATGTTTGTCAAATTATTTTATACACATGGCACACACATGTATATTTCTCCCCGAAAGTGTAAGTTTTTTAGTCAATGAATGTATTTGTTTTCACATTATGTAAATACACTCAGAACATATAGTATGGTAGGTATCACAACACTGGTATTCAATAACCATTTTTGCATTAGTGATTGAATTAGTGAATATCTTGACACAGTTTGGTGCTTAGTCCAGCCAATAATAAAGAGAATGTGATTTTGATTTTCTTTGCTATTATTCCTTGTAGCATACACACTCTTTTTTAAATTTATTTTTAGAGAGAGGAAAGGGGAAGAGAGACTGGGAGAGAGACAGAGAGAGCACGAAGGAGAGAGCATGAGAGAGGGACATCAATGTGAGAGAGAAACATTGATTGGTTGCTTCATACACACACCCAGACAGGGGATCAAACCCACAACCTAACTATGTGCCTTGACTAAGGAATCAAACCTGCAACCATTTGGTGCATGGGATGACGCTCCAACCAACTAAGCCACCTGACCAGGGCAGCATACACATTTTTTAGGGTTATGTTTATGAGAGGCTCTGTGGTCTAGAGTAGAATTTGGATACTGAGGGTTTCCTAAGTGTGATAAAAATTTGGAAAACCTTCAAAACCAACATATTTTCAAACAGAACGTTTCTCTGCCTTTATTTTGGCTTTCTCCAAATACTTAAATTTTTTTGAACTATGGAAAATTCACCTATATAAAGTAATAGAGAGAACAGTGCCATGTATCAACAGCCCATCTTTAACAATGACCAATTCATGGGCATTTTGTATGTCCACTATTTAATCTTACATGCTCACTGCATTATTTCCATGATAATCTCAGGCATCATGTCATTCTGCTCATAAATATTTTATTATAAAAATCTACCATATAATGGCTTTTTAGAAACAACACCATGTCGTTACCACACCTAAAATTAGGTAAATAAGCCCTTCACACAGCAAGTGTTCAGTTTTTCTGATTGTCTCAGAAATATTTTGTAACAGTTCTTTTGCTGGAATATGAGTCCAAACAAAGCCTAGCATTTGGTTGATACGTTTCTCCAGTTTTTTAAATGTATGGTTTCACTGTTCTCTAGTCTTCCTTGCAAGCTAATTGCTGAAGAAACAGTTGTTTGCCGAGTGGAACTGCCCCTGCTCTGGATTTTGTTAGTGGCATCCCTGTGATGTCATTTACTATGAAATTGTGTCCTGGGCTCCAGAAAGTAATACTAACACCAATTATTAACACCTTTTGACTGCTGATGATGTGCCTTTTAAAGTGTTTGATGTGTAAGAAAAAATGTAATCCTTCAAAATCCCTAGTTTCTATGCGGTAAATACAAGCATGATGTATTTTATGTAATTTTAAAATCATGTGACCTTTAAGTAGTATGATAGTACATATTAATAAAGCCATACTTTTTATACAAAATATAAAATAATTTAAATAAATAAAATAATTTACAAAAATCATAATTCAAAATAATAAGGACTGATTTTCAACTTTGGTTATGGTAATGTTATATGATGATTCTCCTTTTAATTTCTAGATGATAAAAAAATAATTGCTCTTATTTTTATTTTATTTATTTATTTTTTAATATATTTCACTGATTCTCTACAGAGAGGAAGGGAGAGGGACAGAGAACCAGAAACATCGATTAGAGAGAAACATCAATTAGCTGCCTCCTGCACACCCCCCACTGGGGATGTGCCCGCAACCAAGGTACATGCCCCCGACCGGAACCGAACCCAGGACCCCTCAGTCCGCAGGCCTATGCTCCATCCACTGAGCCAAACCGGCCAGGGCTGCTCTTATTTTTGGAGTTAATTTTACTTTTAAAATTATATGAAAATTTAAAAAATAAATCCCTTTAATAAAATGCAACTAACAATAAGTTTGTTTTTCCAAGTACTTCATGGGAAGGAGTCTGAGTAGGGTAGCATTTGTATATTTCTGGGACACTGGTCATAATGACATTCAATGTAACCCTTATATTACAGTAACACACACACACACACACACACACACACACACACACACACACACCTCCAAAATGCCGAGTTCTTACCTCATGAATCATTGAAATGTGAAACTCTTCTCAGCACTTTTGTGCATTTTCAGGTGACCTATATATTTTTCCTTACTAATATTTTTATTTTATACACTTGGGATCATAATTGCTGATCTTTTTTTTCTTTCCTCAGTGACTTTATTTTATAGTAACTTTACATTCACAGCAAAATTGAACAAGAAATACAAAAATTTCTGTGTACACCCTGTCTTCACAGGCACAGCCTCCTGCATTGTTAACATTCTCCACCAGAGTGGTACATCTGTTACAACTGATGAGCCTACATTGACACATCATTATCACCCAGAGTCTATGGTTTACATTAGAGTTCATTCTTGCTGTTGTACATTAGATGGGTTTGGGCAAAGGTGTAATGACAGGTGTGCACCATTATGGTGTCATCAGAATTTTTTTATGGCCCTAAAAATGCTCCATTCTCTGTTATTTACACTGTCATGATGTTCTAGTTCTGATTCCCTGCAAGGCCTAAGCTGCAGTCGGAAATCCTTAGCGCTGCTGAGGAGGCAATCAGATATCCCTCTGGCAGCCCGGCAGCCCTCAGAGGATGCCCACTTGCCAGCAGGGAGCAGACCTAAGCTGCAGTCAGACATCCTTAGTGCTGCTGAGGAGGCAGGAGAGGCTCCCACCACCACCGCTGTACTGGCAGCCGTCAGCCTGGCTTGTGGCTGAGCAGAGCTCCCCCTGTGGGAGCGCACATACCACCAGGGGGCGGCTCCTGCATTGAGCATCTGCCCCTTGGTGGTCAGTGTGTGTCATAGTGACCAGTAATTCCCAGTCGTTCTGCTGTTAGGGTCAATTTGCATATTACCCTTTTATTATATAAGATTACAGTTGACAGTTGTTATTGTTTTATATTAGTCTCAGGTGTACAGCATGGTGGTTAGGCATCTATGTAAAAAATCATGAATGCTTCGCTAATTTGCATGTCATGCTTGTGTAGGGGACATGCTAATCTCTGTGTTGTTCCGATTTTGGTAAATGTGGTGTTGAAGGAGCACTAGTAAGGTATTTGTACACCATCTTAAGGCACTGCCTGCCTATCAAAATTATTCAAATTCTGTCAATACCTCTGCAAAGTAAGCATATTCCCACATTGTGGTTGAGAAAAATATGGCTCAGAATGTTAGATACTTAACCCTAGTGTTACACAGTTCAAATACTAGCTATAAGGTACTGGATTTGGATTTAGGTTTCTTTGATCCGAACTATACTGCATCAATTATTCTGTTAGTATCTGTCTCTCCCAGTTACATTTTGAGCTCCTGGAGGCAGATGGCACAGACAGGGACAGCCTCACACACCCTGGGGCTGTTCCACACACCATCCCAGGTGCAATGTGTGGAGCAGTCATACCGGTTGGAATGACTGAGGCAACGCGGGGAACACAGTTGCAAAGGGCAATGGCTCCACGTTGGGTCATGCACATGCTCAGGTGTGAAGTGTTGGACGCACCTGGAGAGCCAGAGCATCCCTCTGTGGGTCCATCTCCCTGCCAGGGTTTCTACTGGGAGACAGTGAATCCAGAGCAGGCCAGCACCCACGGTGCTGCATTACCTGGACCCGGGCATTTTCTCCCTCACAGGCTCCCCTTCCTTAGCCAGGAGCAGAGGTAATGGGCTGTTCTGCTGCTCCCGGGTACACAGGGACATGGGGATTCTGTGAGCCTGATTGGGCTTACCTGCCTGGACACACCCTGCAGCCACATTCACTCCGTGTCCCTCACATGCCAGGATGGCACAGGCAAATCCACAGGTTAGCCAGCATGACTCATCCAGGAGGTGAGGCAAGCTACACCTGCACTCTAGGGACCCCTATGTCTGTGGTTTCTACTCTCACCCCTTTCCCACTGGTTACTAACCCTAAGTAAGGGCAAAGCATTATTGCCTCATTCCAATGTCCTTCTGACTGACTTCCATTTCTTCTCCTGCCTAGAGAATTCTTATCTCCTTAAAGGTAAAGAGAAGAGAGAAAGTTTCTAATATCATCATTAACTTTACAAATTTAAAGTTTGAGAAGAAATTTTTGACTTTTTGGTACTTTTGCAATTCAAATTTCCTTTTCCCTAATGTTCCTGTCATAACGTTTGAAAGCTGTATTACAGTAAGTATGGACTTCCTTCTTGGTTTTGTATTTCTGCTGAACAAAACTGCACCAAAGGAAAAGGTATATATGATCTTCACAGATGTCTGAATTGGGGGTATGGGAGAGGCATTGGCCAAGAGGGGAACCAAATGAAGAAAGAAATCTTAATCTCATCTAATATATCAAAATATTATCAATCTACATTTGGTTTCTCTTATGTTAGTGGACATGAAATTTGATCTGTAAACACACATGAGAGGGGCGAGCAGCAAGAGGGTTAGGCAGAAACCCCCATGGGCAGCCTCAGCCCTGAGATGAAAGAGAGGTAAAAATTCAACAAAAGTCCTCACAAAGGCGAGTGGTTGCTTTCAGAGAGATATCTGATCAGTCTCTCATGGACTGAGCCCTATCCCAGAGGTCTTCATCGTAGGTAAGGGTAGTCAAAAGAAAAAATGTCAGGAGAGAGGGGGAGAATTCCAAGGGGTGG
>NW_005871616.1:436443-447469 GCF_000147115.1 Myotis lucifugus | reverse complement strand
AGTGTGACTCACAAGGGCCCTTGGTGTCTGGAGGCACCAGCTGGGCGCAGGCCCTGGATAATGAAGACGGTGCCCGTGACGATGCCCACCAGGCCCACGGCCAGCCCCAGGGCGCAGACCACTGTCTCCGTCAGCTCTGACATGGGGGCTGGAATCTCGGGCTCTGTGGGAGTGAGGTGATGGAGGTCAGAATGCGGAAGGTTGGCTCAGAGCATGTGTGCAAGATGGGGTGGGAGGGGTGGTGTTGGTTCTACAAAGACTTGGCTCCAGGTTTAGGGAGAATAATGAAGTTTACCATTAGAAATCCTTGAAGTGTAGAAAAGAGGTTTGGGCCATGAGATTTAGGAGCTAAAAGGCAGAGTGTCTGACTTGACAGAGAAAAGGCACCAGAAGGCGTGGGGCTCATACCCACCCCAGTGCTTCAGGAGGGGCTGGTCCAGCCCCCAGTGCTCCACCTTGCAGTCATAGATGTCGTCAGCAGAAGGGAGGAAGGTGAGGTAACTGATCTTGAGGAAGGAATGATCCTTCTTGGACAGGAAGCTGGTTTCAGAAACACCCTGTGTGACTGAGTGCCCGTTGTTCAGCCACGAGATGTTGATCACAGGAGGGAAGATGTTGTCCACGGCACAGATGAGGGTGTTGGGCTGGCCCAGCTCCACGGGAGCCTTGGGAAACACAGTCACCTCAGGAACCTCTGTGGTGAGGAAACAGCACTGGGTTTAGAATCGTGGACAGCTCTGCCCTGAGGGTCCCTGCCTCCTGGAGGGACCTCCCACCAACGTTTCCCCATCCGAGAGCAGAGATGCTCTTGTTCCCTCTGCTTGTGAGCCGCTGTACACTGCCCGGCTGTCATCCCCACGCCCTTCTCTCTGTGGGCCCCTTGGTAGGGTAGGACGTCTATGGGACCCATCCTTGAAGGAGTTGAGGATTGCATAGGGGAGCAAGAATCTGTACTTCATGGAAATATGTGATTTGTAGGAAGGGAGAGGATGGGGGTTCAGCAAATACCATGAGAAGATCTGGGACTCCTTGGAAAGGAGAGCATTTTATAGAGTGAAGGGAATCTATCCGAGGCAAGAAGGGAGTGAGGCCTGGTGAAGGGTAGATTCAGTAAAGAGACAGGATGGTGGACACATACTATTGGGAGCAGCGGTAGAGTTGGAGCTTTTAATCAGGATGTCCAGGGTGTGGTTTACAACAGCCATGTTTCTCAGTCCACTCTGTGGGTCAAAACCTCCAAATTCACTTAACCCAGGCAGCCGCCAGACAGTCTTCTTCTTCTTCGGGTCCACGTAGAATATCTCGTCTCCATCAAATTCAAAAGTGTACTGGCCTGAGGGACCATAGGACTGGGAGACACTTATGCCACAAGCAATAATGTGGTCAGCTGATGAGTGAGGTGGGAGCAGGGAGGTGCAAAACACAGAAGAGAAAGGATCTCATTAAACAAAGTGACAAGAAACAGACATGCAAACATTGTGGACTGCTCCTTAGGCACAGCCTGCAGACAATCCCCAGTGCCTGCTCCCTCCCATGGCTGTCCTGTTAGAATCCAGCTGCCTCTCTACTCCCACGTTCATTCCTGTCACAGGAACAGAATTCCACAGGCCTCTTTACTGCTATTCTCTGCCTGCCTAGCTCAGCCCCCGGCACCTCGTGGGCTTAAGATAAATACTGAAATGGTGGAACAAGGAATGAATGAACGACCATGGCCTTAGCTTTCTTTCCCAGAGATTCAGTTTACCTCCCTCTGCTTCATAAGTTTTCTCTGTCAATTTCTTCATCGGTTAATAACACACTCATTGTGGGTCCTCTCCCCTCAGGACTGGCTCAGAACAGAACATGTTCTATGCAAGGATTCCTTCCTCCTTTTATTTATTTTTATTTTTTATTTTTTTAAATATATTTTATTGATTTTTCACAGAGAGGAAGGGAGAGAGATAGAGAGAGTTAGAAACATCGATGAGAGAGAAACATCGATCAGCTGCCTCCTGCACACCCCCCACCGGGGATGTGCCCGAAACCCAGGTACATGCCCTTGACCGGAATCGAACCCGGGACCTCTCAGTCCGCAGGCTGACGCTCTATCCACTGAGCCAAACCGGTTTTGGCTCCTTTTATTTTTTAACCAAGAAAATGCACACCTGATATCATTCGTAAAGAATTGCCTCTATTTTAGGGACTAAGAAAGAGTAGGATAAGGGCAGTGACATCACAAAACACATAAAAGGTAAATAATGCTTCTAAGGTGTCTGGGTTTTTTTTGTTTTTTGTTGTTTTGTTAATCCTCACCTGGAGATATTTTTCCATTGATTTTTTTTTTCTTTTAGAGAGAGTAGGAGGGAGGAAGAAGGGAGAAAAAGAGAGAGAGAAACCTCTCAGATCAATTGGTTGCCTCTCACGGGTGGCTCTGGGGACTGAACCTGCAACTCAGGTACCTGCCCTTGACCTGGAATCAAACCTATGACCTTTCCATGAGCATGTCAACACTCTAACCACTGAGCCACCAGCCAGGGCTAAGGTCTCTGCTTCTGGAACAGGGTGGTCCTTAGAGGAGAGCGCCTGGTTTCCTCTGAAATGAAACTGGAAACTTCATTAGATTTGGATTTCTGTCATTTCCCACCCTCTTCTTTTTTGAAGGACGTTACTAAGCCTCTCCATTTTCTGACTCAACACTTACCTTGTTGGGGACTCAGGGAAAACTCCGGCCCTTCCCTCGAATGGACAGTGGACTTGGTGTGACGCCAAAGCAGAAGGCAGCCAGCGCAGCTGACTCGGCCCAGGGGAGCCTGACTGGACAACTAGTCTGAGCCTTTTACCATTTCCTCTTCCCTCCCTTCCTATTTCCTGACCGTCAGCAAGGTTTCAGACATTGCCAGGAGCAAAGAGTATAACAAGGACCACACTCGGTCTCTGCCAGCAGGAAGCTTAATGAATAGGGGAGTCCGGTGAGTAAGGAGCCAATAGGTATATTGTGCTGAGTCCTCCACAAATACCTCACCTGCCTATCAAACCAGACGTCACCCTTTCATGCTCCTTGGTCTTTACAAGGGTCTGTTTTCCTCCCTCAATTTATCTTCCAGGATTTCCTGGACACCTCCAGTTCATTCTTGAAGTTTCTGCTTAGTTATCAACTTCTGGCTAAGTCCCCTCATTAAGCATAGTTTTGACCACATTATGACCTCTAGCCCCTCCATCCAAATATCGTCTTTGCAAGTTTATCTATTACTCATCCCCACCCAGCATGACCTCCTTGGCTGGCCACTTAAAAGGTCCTCCATCAAAGCCTCCTTGTCCTTGTAATGACCCTTCTTGATATCATTTCCAACATGAATATATGTGATTATCCTTTTCATCTGCACGTGTCCTGGCTGCACGCTGCTGCTGAGGGACCTCACTGCGCCAGCTGGAACTGCTCACTATCAGTTTCAGCCTCGTTGGGCCCACTCTCCTGCGCAGCAGTGGCCCTGCTCTGGGCACCATGTTGTCCTATCGCTAATCTGAGCTCCCTCCAGGGGCAGACAGCATGTCTCTTCATCTGAGTCCCCAGCACTGAGCTCTCTGTGCTCAAACTATGTAGCAAATGTCAGCGCTATTCTCCAGGACGACAGAGATTTGGGGCAGACACAAAGGTAGCAGCATCCTGTGAAAGTTAGACTCAGCGGTGACGGGCTGCATTGTGACTCATGAGCCCTAAGCACTGTTGTTAGGTGGGCCTTTATTTTTCCATAAAAATATTAAAAAATCATATCTTATGACCATATTGGTACAAAGGCAAATATAATTCAGGCTAAATTAAAATAGTTTCTTTTACCCTCAAAGTTCATTTTTTTCTTCTAATTTTAAAAGAAAGTAAAACATTTTCATGGGGCCCTACAGGCATTGCAGGGCCTTAGCCCTGTGCCCACTATGGGGTATATGTTGAGCCAGACGTATTGAGAAAAGGGAACTTGGACGTGCTCTGGAGAAGCAGGTGAAACTTTCCTACCAAACCAAGAAAGCCTGGGAACAGCCATGGTTAATAACGTCGCTGAAGATCCGGGTAACCTCCAGTTCACTTCCCCTTTGAACTACAGTGCTTGGTTTTTCTACTTTGCTTTTACAAACCCACTCTTCATGCCAAAAAAACAACAGGAAAAAGAGCCAGGGATGGATCCTGGAAAGAAAGGAGGGTAAAGGAATGACAAAGAGAGGGTGGAAAGGTGAACAACAGAGGGGGTGGGGCCCAGGGGACCAAACCGTGATTGGTCACCCAATCTTCCTCTTGCAGAGCTTCCTTAGATGTGGTGAATGACAGGCCATTTGGGCTGACAATGTGAGGCTAATATAATTTAATTCACCAAGTTTTCACCATAAATTTCTCAATTTTAAAATAAAAGTAAAGATATTCCCTGCTTTGTTAAAGAAAATTATAAAGCTATCCCTGTAATAGTAGCAATTTTAAAATATCATTAACATTTATTAGTATTCCTTACTTGGGAAGCATACATAATGCCTATTTTACTTAATTTTTTGTAAGGCGATGCATAAGCGATAACTGAGATTAAGTGAAAACCACGTGATAAAATGACTTGTCTGAAGGCTGCTTACCCACTCCCACCCGTGCCAGTTCTTAGCTTGGAAATGAATGCAAATCTGAGACAAAGCAAAGAACCCTTCTTTATATCTACATAGTACACATAATTCATGAAACTCTTTACCACAAGGTAAACTACAATAAAAATATATAAATAGCTCTAAAAATTATTCAGAAAAATTTGGGAACAATAGTTCATTAATTTTAGTAACAGAACATCCACTTGTGAAAACATCCCTAATCTTTGAGGCAATCAGACATGAATGCCATAGAGCTTCTGGGTATATATGGCCTTGGTGCAGTGTGCAACAGCTCAAGTAGCAGAGACTGGATGGGGATTCTGGTTTCCCAAAGGAGGAAGAATCATAATTGTTGGATCTGCTTAATATTGAGGATACCTTTGAGGAATTGCTACTATTTCTATGCAAATCTCTATCTTTTTTACCCTCCAACTCTGTTTCCCCAGTCCAGTCCCCATGTGGCTCAGCAGAGCACTCACCCACAATGTCTTCACCTCCACAGCGACTCAGCACGGTGGTCAGGGCGAGGGCCCCCCAAATCAGGGCTCTGTTTAGGGTCATCTTCTTTTCAAGTTGGTCTCAGCAGTTGGTGCTCTGAGTTGTAGAGCAATGATGAGGACCAAGCTGAGAAGGAAATCTAAAAACACTCAAACCAAACCCTGCAGGTCAGGTTCTGGCCAATCAGAACTACCCCCCTGTGATGACACCTCAGTTGCCGGTTGAAGAGTGTGTACCAGGAGGCCTGGCAGGGACTGGGAAATCCCTGGGTTCTGAGGTTCTGATGCAGCCCCCGCTCAGAGTGGACCTGAGGGAATTCTCCATGAAAGGAGGTGTCAGAGCCAAGCCAGAGCCCTGCACGAGCTGTGGTGCTCTGAGTTGTTCTGAGTGGCTGTGAGTCCATGTATTCTTCTAAATTCTCCTGTCCGACTACAGCAGGACTGGGTCTTCTCAAACCCTGCCCACTGTACTAACTGTTGGAAACTTAGTCCAATTTCCTCCTTTATCCTCTGCTCACTAGTAACAGATGTTGGATCTGAGCCCCCCTGCCTGGGGTTGGACCTCCTAGGATGCTGGGTCTCAGATGGAGAAGCCAGGAGAGGTTGTGGGTGTATAAGAATGCACCTTTATTGCTGAAGCCAGTGACCATACAGCCATCAGACAAGACAATCTTCACAGCAAAGTCCATACAGGCAGGCAGCCGGACACTGGCTGGTGAATGCATATCTTTCAAATAAAGCAGCATCAGTTTCTGTTACTCACAGCTATTATCTGAGCAGCCGCACGCTGCCTCCTTGTAGACTCACTGCCTCACATGGTAGTGGTATCTGAGCTCTGGCTCAGCAGCTTCTCCTGTCTCTCCTGCCCCGCTGCTCTCTCTAGCAGACTTTTTCTCACACACCACCCTAGCTGCTCACTCGCCATACTACAGCAGACTTCTTCTCACTCCATCCTCAGCTGACTCCAGCCTACTCCAGCTGACTCCAGCTTACTCAGCCAACTAGCTGGTCAGTTATCTACTTTTATATCATTTAGACAAAGAAGGCTCCATGCCAACAGTGACATCAATCATATTGGCTATTGAAGGGCACAGTGTACCATGTCATTACACCCGCTCATGGTATCTTGGCCTGATTAGGATTCCCAGGCTCAGAGTCCTTGAATACTTCATTTAGGCATGTGCCCAGAGTGACCTTTGGTCATTCTGGTGTATTGATAAAAAGGCCTCTGTGCTCCCACCAGCCTTGACTATCTGGGGACCTGGCATGGTTCCCACAGGAGGAAAGGTATGAAATCAGAATCTCCTCTCCTGTGTGTGTGCCTGCTGGATCTCACAAACCAAAATAACCAGAACATCAACATTGTCTGAGCCACAAAAATGGCCAAGAACACCTCTCTCCCAGGTAACATGAATGACTGTTGCTCCTTTTTATTATTTTTTTAAATTGATTGATGAGTGAGGGAGAAACATCGATTTGTTGTTCCATGTATTTACGCATTAATTGGTTTCTTCTTGTATGTGACTGGAGACTGAACCCACAACCTTGGCATATCCAGACACGGCTACCTGGCCAGAACTGACTGCTGTGTTTCTACCAATTGGAGCTTTAGCTTCAGTATTGCCTTCCTTCCTTGCAGGTAAAATTTATTAAGATGTCCAATTATATGCCCAAATGGCACGGCTTAGTGGTTGAGCATCGACCTATGAACCAGGAGGTCATGGTTCGATTCCCGGTCAGGGCACATGCCCAGGTTGCGAGCTTGATCCCCAGTGTGGGGCATGCAGAAGGCAGCCGATCAATGATTCTCTCATCATTGATGTTTCTATCTCTCTCCCCCTCTCCCTTCCTCTCTGAAATAAAAAAATATATATATATATTTTAAAAAGATACCCAATTATAGAACTACCTAACCCACTTCCTAACAGAATCCCATTAATGACAAAGTCTCTATTTCTCAAATCTTTTCAAAGATCACCTATAAGCCCAAACATTGAGGTTAATGATCAGTTTTATGTGTCAGGTACGTTATAGTCCCCAGATAGTCAATCAAATGTTGATATTTTGTAGATGAGACTAAAGCCCACAACCCATTGACTGAGGGACAGAGGTCATGCTGGATAATGTGACTGAGCCGGATCCATCCGCTAAAGAGTCCCAGGCGCAGAGTGAGGCTTCCCTGAGGGAGTGGATTCCGCTCTGGGCATCAGCTTGGGCTGTGCTGAAAGATCCAGCTGCCCCTCCTGACAGAGGTCTGCTTTGTGGATCTTGGCCTTGCCCAGTTCCCCACAACTGTGTAAGCTAGTCCTGCAATAATTCTCTGAATAGACATCTCCTCCGGATTCTGCTTCTTTGGTTCCAACACCCTCTGACTGAGATGCCTCACAATTCCCCAAAGTGAGTGTCTCCCTCACTGTGGTGACATAACATCAGCTTGTTCACCCACAGGTGTGCTCCCGGTGGCCTTTGGCTGGGGGCATTGACAGCACCCTGTTAGGTTGTTGTGAAATATACACATACTGCACTTGGAATGAATTCCTAGGACTCCTTAAATATACCTGTCATGCTTTAATACCAGTGCTATTTTATCAGGAGGACCTTGAAACAAAGAGGTGAGGTGCCCAGGTTCCTGTGGGTGTATGGTCACTGGCTTCAGCAATAAAGGTGCATTCTTATACACCAAACAATTTTCTTTAAAAGTACTGATTTACATGCTATTTATTTAATAATTAAAATTGTCAATTTCAAATGTGATGTGCCATTAATTTATATCATTGGAGAGCCCTCTAAGAAATTATTTAGACACTACTCATGTTCACTATAATTAAATTTGTAACACTCTCTAAAAACCTGTATCTTTTCAAATTCTTTAATTCTGACTTCCAGCTTCTTTGCCAAGGTACAGCCCTGCTTATGATGCATTGGAGCTTCTACTCCAAAGGCCAAGACCTCCACCATCGCAGTTGTTAAAGATGCTTCACAACAAGACAGAGCCCAGAGAAGCAAAGTGCAGGGAAGACGGGCTTTGTAATCAAATAACCAAGTACTCAGACTGCTTCTGATTTCATCTGCTGCGTCATCCTGGGCAAATCCTCCAAATACAGGAGCCTTAGGGTTCTTTCCTAGAAAAGGGGTGAAAACTATGCATGATAGTTACTATGATGCCATGACATTACTAGTATAATATTTCCAAAGTATAGGGTTTGAATACAGTACAGTGCCCGGCACATGGAAAGTATTCCCAGATGAGAACTACTATGTAATAACAAATGTCACTAAAGAAAATGGTACTGAGAACATCATGCCTAGGCCAGCGCATAAGTGCTCCCTCATGCATTGGGCCTCCTCCCTGTGGCAGTCATGCCTGTGGGCCACAGGAGCCCTGGAAATCACCAGAAATGGGGTTTCTTTGAAGAGGGTGGCATCAGGCTGGTGTTTCTATGTAACAATCTACTCCAAAACTTAATGGTTTTCTCCTGATTCTGTAAGAGTAAAGTGTGCTGGGCCCACTCGGGCAGTCTTCATGCTCTGGGCTGGGCTCAGGTGCCCTCAGGTGGGCTCCCTCAGATGTCTGTGGCCTCAAGTGGTTGAGCTGGGACTGCCAGGCCTTCCTCCATGTGGGTTTGCTATCCATCAGGCTGACTGAGGCTCATTCAGAAGGTGCTGGAAGGTTCCCTGGTGAAAGAGCACACCTGCAGGGCCTCTTAAGCCTAACCTAGAACCCGCAACATTGCTTCCACTCCCTCCTGTTAGTCAAAGCAAGTCCCACACCAGCTCAGATCAGGGGGTGCTTAACAGACTGCAAAGTATTCGTGGCTGTTTTTGCAATTTGCACAGGTTTCTCTGGTTTTTGAGTGGATGTGAATGGGTTTGGTGTGTGAGAGTCGGAGTGCCTCCGTATTTGGCATGGATCTTACTCGCCTTTCTGTCTCCATTTCCCTTTATCCCCATGGACAGCACAGCACAGCTTTCTCAAGGAAGCTGGACTCAGGTCTGCTGAGCTCCATTGTGCCCAACCTGCTCTCACATGGAAATCTTCCATGGTCTTCCAGCTGTAAACACAGAAGCTGGGAGACCTGTAGGTCATTGGCTATATTATTGTGATGCAAAGGCCCATGTACCAATGTCGGGTCACATGGCCTCTCACAAGGATCAAGTTAAGGAAGCAGATGGGCCTTGCAAAGACAATGATTCTGATATTTAATAATATAATTCCTACCGGCTCTTCTTTTTTTTTTAAATTTAAATTCTTTGTTTAAAGTCTCCTATTCCCCCCTTATTGACCTTTCCCTAGCCGCTCCCACCTCTCAGCATATGCCCTCACCCCCCTACTGTATGTGTCCATTGGTTATGCTTATATACATGCATACAATTGATCTCTTACCCCACCGCCCTCTCACCTGCCTTCCCTCTGAGATTTGACGGTTTGTTCGATGCTTCTCTGTCTCTGGATCTATTTTTGTTCACCAGTTTATGTTGTTCATTATATTCCACAAATGAGTGAGATCATGATTGTATTGCTGTTGATCTCTCCCTTGATATCTTCAAGAAGTTTTTTTTTATGTATTTGGGTACTCCTGTTTTGGGTGCATATTTGTTTACCAGGGTTATATCCTCTTGTTTTATTGATACCTTTGGTATTAAGAAGTGTCCTTCCTTATGTCTTGTTATGGCCTTCACTTTGAGGTCTATTTTGTCAGATATAAGTATTGGTACTTTAGTTTTATTTTTTTATTTTTGTTCGCCTGAAATATTTTTTCATCCCTTTATTTTAAGTCTGTGTGAGTTCTTTGTTTTGAGCAGGGTCTCTTGTAGACAGCATAAATATGGGTCCTGTTTTCTTATCCATTCAGCTAATCTATGTTTTTTGATTGGAGCATTTAATCCATTTCAGCTGAAGGTTATTATTGATAGGTACTTGTTGTTGCATTTTTATTCTGTATGCTTGTGTTCCTTCTGCCATTTCTATTTCTTCTTTTTACAATGGATCCTTTAGCATTTCTTGCATTGCTGGCTCGGTGGTAATAAATTGCCTTAGCCTTTTTTTTTGTCTGCTGAGCTCCTAGGTCCACCTTCAATTTTGATTTATAGCTTTGCTTTATAGAGTATTCTTGAATTCAATCCCTTGCTTTGCATCACTTTGTGTACTTCATTTAGTTCCCTTCTGGACTGATGTGTTTCTGTTGAGAAATCATTTGCTATTCTAATGGGAGATCTTTGTAGGTAACATTCTGTGTCTTGCAGCCCTTAAGATTCTTTCTTTGTCATTAATGTTTACCATTGTAATTACAATGTGTCATGGTGTAGGTCTTTTTGGGTTCATCCTATTTGGGACTCTCTGTGCTTGTGTGACTTTTTTTCTTCCCCAAGGCAGGGAAGTTTTCTGTCATTATTTCTTCAAATAGATTTTCTATTCCTTGTTCCTTTTCTTGACCCTCTGGCAACCCTATTATGTGGATATTGCTTCATTTTATGTTGAACCAAAGCTCCCTTAAAATCTTCTGCTTTTTAATTTTTTTCCAATTGTTGTTCTGATTGGTTGTTTTTTGCTACCATGTTTTCTAACTCACTGATTTGGTTCTTCACTTCTTCTAGTCTACTGATGAAACCTTCCAATGTGTTTTTTATTGCAGCTATATCATTATTCATTTCCTCATAATTCTTACATATGTTGTTGATTTTTTTTGGCTGGTCAGGGTGTAGTGGTGCTTACAACATATGTTGCTGATTTTCTCATGTAGCTGGTTTAGGAACTTTATGACCCTTACTCTGAATTATTTCTCTGATATATTGTTGCCTTCATTTAATTACCTAATGGCAATACCTAATTTTCTTTCCTTGGGGGGATATTTCTTTGTCACTGCATTTTTGCTATCTCTTTCTGGCCCTAGGCATCCTGCTCAGGGTTTGAGAGGTTGAAGACCCTATAAGGC
>NW_005871616.1:431048-436075 GCF_000147115.1 Myotis lucifugus | reverse complement strand
AGTCCTGTGGCTTCTGGATGGGCATACCAGATTGCTCCAGGTTGCCCCCAAAGTTCTATACTATGGTCCAGAGTGGGGCACGTGCTGGGTTGATCTGGGTAGTCCCAGCAGGACTGTCCCAAGGGCTGAGAGGGAGTGGGTGAAGTTTGCTTAGGGGTGCAAAGTATTTGCTTTCCTGTGGCCCAGAGTAAGGCATGTGCTGGGTTGCTGCAGTTCTCCCCTCTCCAGTGTGGAGTGGGAGCGGGTTGCTCTGAGTCGCACAGGTGGAACAAACCTTCAATCTCCTGAAAGGCCTAGTGAGGCACACCTTTAATCTCCTGAAAGGAATGGTGAGCCACATTTTCTATCTTCTGAAAGAACTGTTGAGGCACACTTTCAACCACCTGTGATGACTATTCAGGCACACATTTAATCTTCTGAAAGGATTGCTGAGTCAACCTTCAATCTTCTGAGAGGACTGGTGAGGCACACCATCAATTTAAGAGGATTGGTGAGGCACTATTTAAATATGAGAAGACTGAAGATGCATATCTTCAATCTCCCGAGAAGACTGTTGAGGTGCATCTTAAATCTCCAAAAACTGGGTAGGCACACCTTCTATTTCCTGACAATACTAGTGTGGGACAACTTCAATCTCATGAGTTTCATCTTAAATCTCCTGAGAGAACTGGTGAGGCACAAGTTCAATATCCTCAGAGGACTTGTGAGGCAGACCTTCAAACTCCTGATAAGGCTGACAAGGAGCACCTTCAATATGAGAGGGCTGGTATGGCATATCTACAATGTGAGAGGACTGGTGAGAAGCACCTTCAAAATCCTGAAAGTAGTGGTGAGGCACAACAGCAATCTGAGGGAACTGGTGAGGAACTCCTTCTATCTTAGAGGACTTAGAGGAATGTGGACCACATTCTATATCATGAGAGGCTTAGTGAGGCACACCTTCAATCTGAGAGGACTGCTGAGGAGACACTTCAATCTCCTGAGAGGATGGTGAGCCTTACCTTCAATCTCCTGAGGGGACTGGTGAGGGGCACCTTCAATCTCCTGAGGGCCCCTTTGGGTGATTGTGTTCTCTACCCAGCTGTTTTTTCCCAGATGTGTCTGCCAGTGACACAGTGACTGATATAGACAGCAGGCAAAAGAAGGGAAACATGTACATGGGGATCCTTAAAGAAGAGAAGACAAGCTGCGACAATGCTGCGGTTTCATTTTCAACTGTATTCACTGTGAAGGTGATGAGGAAGCACTTTTAAGGCCCGTGAAGAATTATTGAGCAGTTTTCAATGGGACTCTCAGGAAATGGTTATATAGTCATAACAAAATAGAAGATCTGAGAGACAGAACAAGGCAAAGAGCACTGTTATAGCCACCATGAGCCACATAAACTGAGAAAAGATATTGAGGAAGTTTTATACAGCAAACTCCAATTGCTTTATACTAAGTGTTCTTGAAAAGGTGAATAGAGCAAATCTAGAAGACCTTTTCCTGAGCTTAGGGAATAATTTAGTCTTTGGATGAATAATATTCATGCAATTTAAAGGCATCAAGCAGAACAATGGACAAGTACAAGTTGTTACATATGTGGTGATGAAATTTTTGTCTATAAGATCAGAAACAAAAATAAAAGCAAACGATGATAAAACTCACTTTTAAGGCTACCCTAAAGGAAGTAAAAAATCTAGCCCCAATAGTTCATTATACATAAAAGGACAGGAAGAAGACAGGAAACAAAGTTTATATCTGAAATGTTAGATGCCGGGAAAGATGTGGAAAATAAAGGAGGCTAACTGAACGCAAGAAGCTGGGTGTTGTTGGAAAGGCAGTGTGGAAGAGGAGGTTTGGGAGATGGAAGAGAGACAGGGGAGAGAGGAGAGAATTGTAGCAGAAACCATGAGTAGTAACGAGGATGGTAGCAATCCCTGTGTGGATGATTAAAAATTCTCATTGCTACACTATCTAAGAACTACATTACATTTCAAAAGATTTTGGAGTTATATTTTGTCTTTCTTTTGATGTAAAACGGTACTAAAGCACATTCCTTCTACTGGAAGTTCAAGATCCCTCTTCGCAGCTCTAAGGGTATTGCCTGGGTGACCAGCAGGTGGCGAAACTGCACTTTCCCTTCTCCCTTCCTCTCACATCTGGACTGGGAGATGCCAGCATTCCTTCTAGAGGGTGGCATGCAGCCCACCCAGCTCTTATTTCCCTGACTGTTCCTTCCTGGTTTCCAAAATGTGATGCAACCTGACACGCCATTAGGAATGTTTGAGAAGCAAAGAAGCATGAAATGGAGCAGATCCTAACGCCTGCTTCTGACTGGAGTCCAAGGCGTTTGGTCTTTTACATGTTCTAACAGGTAAGAGATTAATACTACAACCCGCAGGCTCCAAGCACCTCCCGGGACTGCACTCTGGAGCAGGACACTGTCCTGTCCATGAGCTTTTGTGGTCCCCTGCCACTATCTAGTGCCTCCTTCATACCTCAGAGTGTCATTTTACTCTTTATTTAAAAACTAGAGGCCTGGTGCATAAAATTTGTGCACTCGGGTGGGGGGATGTGTTCTCTCAGCCTGGCCTGTGCCCTCTTATAGTCCGTGAGCCCTCAGGGGATGTCTGACTGATGGCTTAGACCCGCTGTCTTAAGCTGTCAGTTGGACATCCTTAGCGCTGCTGCGGAGGCAGGAGAGGCTCCTGCCACGGCCTCTGTGCTCACCAGTGGTGAGCCTGACTTCTGGCTAAGCAGCGCTCCCCCGGTGGGAGTACACTGACCACCAGGGGGCAGCTCCTGCATTGAACGTCTGCCCCTGGTGGTCAATGTGCATCACAGATACTGGTCGTTCCGCCATTTGGTCATATTGCATATTAGCCTTTTATTGTATACGATGATCAGAAGGCCCTAGCCAGTTTGACTCAGTGGATAGAGCATCGGGCCTACAGACTGAAGGGTCCCCAAGTTTGATTCTGGCCGAAGGGCACATTACTTGGATTTGCAGGCTCAATTCTTCAGTTAGGAGCCGTGCAGGATGGCAGTCAATCAATGAATTCTCTCTCATCATTTGAAGGTTTTCTATCTCTCCGCTTTCCCTGCCTCCCTGAAATCAATAAAGAAACATATAAAAAATAAAAATAATCAGAAGAATATATGCATATAGTTTAAAAATTGAATAATTGTATTTTAACAAAACCATTAAAGCTTGTTATGTCTTCCCAAACAGGAGTCCTTAACGCCAATGAAACACACATGTATGACCAAGGAAGTATCCATACATTCCTATTCTATGAGGTGATTTTAACATGAGCAGACTCTGAATTATGTTAAAAAATTGTTTTTGGTGTGGGGGGCAGAATATAAGGATCAATGAATTTTTTTATTGGTCAAACATTTATTTATTTTTTTCTCCTTTATTGAATAAGATATTACAAATGTGTCCTTATCCCCTCAATGTCCCCCCATCCCCCCAATCCTGCCCTCACCCTCACCCCCTGTTGTCCACATCCATCACTTATGCTTATATGCATGCATACAAGTCCTTTGGTTGATCTTTCCCCCTCATCCCCACCCTCCCTTGCTTTCCCTCCGAGTTTTGAGCATCTGACCGATGCTTCTCTGTCTCTACATCTGTTTTTGTTCATTGGTTTACGTTGTTCATTATAATCCACAAATGAGTGGGAGCATGTGATATTTATCTTTCTCTGACTGACTTAGTTCACTTAGCATAATGCTCTCCAGCTCCATCCATGCTGTTGCAAATGGTAGGAGTTCCTTCCTAGGATCAATGAATTTTTAAGGATTAAAATCATACACAGTTTGTTCACTGACCAAAAGGAAATTAAATTAGAAATCAATGCAAAAATATATTACTAAATATTTGTAAACTTAAAAACACACTTCTTCTGAATAAAACATGGGTCAGAGGAGAAATTAGAAGAGGACTTAGAAAGCATTTTGAGGTGAATGAAAGAGAACACAATGGATCACAATTTTTGCAATGCATCAGAAGCAGGGCTCCAATGAACAATGACAGCACAAATGCTCATATTAGAAATGAGGAAAAATCTCAAATCAGTGGACTGAGATTCTTCCTTAGAACCTGGACAAATAAACCTAACTGGTTTGGTTCAGTGGATAGAGCATTGGCCTGCGAACTGAAGGGTTCTGGGTTCAATTCCAGTCAAGGGCATGTACCTCAGTTGCAGGCTCAATCCCCAGCCCTAGTCAGGGAACCAATCAAAGTGTCTCTTTCACACCAATGTTTCTCTGTCTCTACCTCTCCACTCTCTCTAAAAATCATTGGAAAAAAATCCTCTAGTGAGGATTAACAACAACAACAGCAACAATAACAACAACAACAACAAAGAACAAGAACCTGGAAAATTGAATAGAAACTTAAACCCAAATCAATCAGAAGAAAGAAAATATAGAGTAGAAACCAATGGTATGAAAATCAGAAAAATAATAGAGGAAATCAATAAAACAATATAATTCTTTGAGAAGGTCACTAAAATTGGCAAACCTCTAGTGAGATTGATCAGGAAAGAGAGAAAGCACAATTTACAAATAACAAGAATGTGAGGAGAGCCATCACTAAATATTGTTCACTAATTAAAATTATAATATAACTAGAGGCCCAGTGTATGAAATTCGTGCATTGGAGGGGAGGTGTCCCCTCAGCCCAGCCTGCACCCTCTCCAATCTGGGACCCCTTGGGGGATGTCTGACTGCCGGTTTAGTCCTGATCCGGGGGATCAGGCCTAAACTGGCAGTTGGACATTCCTCTAACAATCCTGGACCACTGGCTCCTAATCACTCACCTGCCTGTTTGCCTCATAGCCCCTAATTGACCCCCTTGCCAGTCTGATCACCCCTCACTGCCTCTGTGTGCCAGCCTGATGCCCCTAACTGCCCCCCCCCGCCAGTCTTGCTGCCTCTAACTGCCCCCCTGTGGGCCTAGTGCCTCGTACTGCCCCCCCCCCCCCCCACAGCCTGGTTGCTCCTCATGGGCCCCCACTGGCCTGGTCACCCCATGC
>NW_005871616.1:429416-430910 GCF_000147115.1 Myotis lucifugus | reverse complement strand
TGTAAACTACTGAAAAATACAAACTACCAAAGATCAGTAAAGAAATGGAATGACCCCAAACAGCCTGTATCTAGTACAGAAATTGGAGATTTGCAGCTGAATACTTCCTGAAAAGCATACATCAGGCTCAGGTGTTTTCACTGGTAAACTCTTCCAAGCATTTAATGAAGATGTAACACCATTACATGAGTTGTTCCAAGAACATACAAGGGGTGGGGGACACACATCTCAACTCATTCTCATTATCCTTATGAAAGAAGTTAATGTGAAACACAGGCAGGCAGACAGGGGTCCCATGGGAAACAAAGGTGGGTAGAACATAGGCAGGGCAGACACAGCAGTTTGAGCAGCCTAATTACAGGAACAACCACCCAAGAATAATAAAATATTTCTGGACTCAAAGGGGGAGCATGGGAAACCAAGTGGGGGCTTGCAACAATAAGGCCAAGTGACACATAAAAATAGGAAGTTCTGCATAGGAACAGAAAGAACACAGAAACAGGGAAAGTTCAGGTCAGTTACTGGGCATGAACAATTGAGGGAATCAATCAGGTGATGACAGGGATAGACATAGAAGCAGGCTTGTGGCAGACATATACCCCTGGACTACAGGCTTTAACGGGCAGCCCTTTATTGGGCCCCTCCCCATGAGGGGAGTATAAATCTGCTTGTAATAAACTTTCCACATTTTTTCTTATATCTTCTAGTACGTGGAGCTCATTCTTTGATGTCTCGAGACACATCCCTGGGGAAAACCCTCGGCTCACCATTCTGGTTATCACTTACACCCAAATCAAAGACCAGAAATCAATGACTAGAAATCAAAGAGAAAACTACAGACCAATATCCCCCATAAGCATAGATGCAAACATTCTTAAACACAATTTTTAGCAAATTAAACCCAACTTTGTAAAAAGAATGATACAGCATGACCAAGTGGAGTGTGTACAAGGAATGCAAAGTTGCTTAAGCATTCAAAAACCAATGAATGTAATTCACCATATTTTCAGATGAAAACAAAACCAAAAAATATTTGACTCAATTAATGCAAAAATATATTTGACAAATACTTATTCCTGACAGAAATATTCAGGAAGCAGGAATAGAACACACTTTCCCAGTCTGAGAATTGGTTCTAAGAAAAGCCTACAGCTACCATCAAACTTACTGGTGAAAGAATGAATGCTTTCCCTCTAAGATTGCGACCAAGGCAAAATTTTCTGCTCTCGGCACTTGTCCTATATAATAATAGAGAAACATGCAAATTAGCTGTCCCTCTGCTATGCTAAGCCACACCCACCAGCCATGCCCACCAGCCACACCCACAAGCCAATCCAAGTGACTATGCAAATTATCTCACAAAGATGGGTGTTAATTTGCATACCCAGGTGTCAAGCGCCCCAGGTGGCCACGTCTGCAGGCTCCTGGGACTTTTGCCCACCCTGGGAGGTTAGCCAAGCCACGCCCTAAGGCTCCTGGGACTTTTGCTGGTTG